>NC_141106.1:8302541-8575041 GCF_041138505.1 Cibotium barometz
CGCCGAAGAGGCATGAAATTCGAATCATGCATGAAAAAATGTGTGGCAACCAACCCGGATCATTCTTGTTGTGTTCAGATGCCATTCGGACTCTTTTCGGATCCGAAACTCTGTTATGGTGATTTTGCACTATCTTCACCGGGACCCAACTTTGACGCGCTGGGAGAAGTGATTGCGATCTCCAAATGCATGCACCGAGTGATGTGGACATAGAGCAACTTCCCTAGCACAAGTCCGTGTGGCCCGTTCTTTGATGCGGTCCCGGATCCTCAACTTCTAACTATCCGAATCCGGGTTCTCGAAAAAGATGCACGAGCGTGCCAAAGGGCGAAAATTTCCAACCGTGGCCCAAACGGTGCCGAAGAGGCATGAAATTGGAATCATGCGTGGAAAAATGTGTGGCAACCAACCCGGATCTTTCTTGTTGTGTTCAGATGCGATTCGGACTCATTTCGGATCCGAAACTCTGTTATGGCGATTTTGCACTATCTTCGTCGGGACCCAACTTTGACGCGCTGGGAGAAGTGATTGCGATGCACAAATCCATGCACGGAGTGATGTGGACATAGAGCAACTTTCCTATCACAAGTCCGTGTGGTCCGTTCCCTGATGGGGTTCCTGATCCATTTTGCATCTTTCTATGCAAAAAAATTAATTTTAATAATTAATATCAGTGGTATCCATGCATATACATGGAGCAAATTAAAATTTTTCTATAGAATGCACAAACAGGGGGAATTACTCTTTTGGAATAACATAAAAACACTCTTTTCCACAAAAATATAAAAAATTTTGCCATAACCTCCTTTGTATGGCTGACCATTTCTCATTTTATCATTCTAATTCTAACTTAAATTAACCCCAATTAGATGTATAGTACTCTAATCTACACAATTAGATGTATAGTACTCTAATCTACACAATTCTTAATTTCCAAGAGAATAAGCAAAAAAAAAAAGTTTAATTAATTTTTTTGTTAATCATTCTAAGATAAAGAAAGGCTGGAATGTAAAGAAGAGAATTTGGCTTCTCCATGCATACCTAGAATCGACTATATCGTATATCACTAAACCTATTCAAGTGTCAGTTTTGGGTCAAGCATGGCGTGATATTGGGACACATTATCTCAAAGGATGGTATATCCATGGACAATAGCAAGGTCAAGCTGATATTGGATCTTCCACCGCCTACCAACTACAAGGGAGTGAAAAGGTTTATGGGTCATGTGGGGTATTATCGCCGCTTCATAATTTTTTATACCAGACCCTTGTACAAGCTCCTCATTGTCTTTGAGTGGACGGAGGAGTGTCACGAAGAATATGATCGACTGAAGCATGCATTGGCAAGTGCACCAATTCTACAATCCCCCAATTGGGATCTCATATTTCACGTGCACATTGATGCATAAAATTTTGCTATTGGTTGCCTACTAGCCTAGCCTAGTGAGTTCAAATTGTACTATCAAGTTTGCTTCACTAGTCGTCAGACAGCTGAATGATGTAGAGAGATGAATTACACCACCACACAGAGAGAAGGATTGGCCATGGTTTACGCTGTCAAGAAATATCGAAAATACCTCTTGGCTGGATGTGAATAGATGTGATGTGAATGGATGTGAATAGATGTCATGTGAGATGAATGGATCTAAATGAATGTGATATGATGTGACTAGATATAAATGGATGAGAATGGATGTAGGACGATGGGAATGGATATGATTGGATGTGGAATGTGCAATGTGAATTAATGTGTAAGAATGTGAAATAATGAGAAACGATGTGGAACGATGTGGAAAGATGGGAGTTTTTGGAAACTGTAATTATATATGGGACCTATTTTTAAAAGACTATTTTATGTCAAGAATGTTGGGAAGCAGTTTGACTATCTTATAGATTAAGGTCGTGAAGAGGACCTAAGTGATAAGGTAGCAACCAGCTGGAGCTGATGGAGAGTTAATGAAGGACGTCACGCATGGCAAGGTTGGTTGATGTCTTGACTAGCCTCGATTTGATTAAAATGTTGAGCTTCCAGTACGGTGGATGAGGGACCAAGGTAGCGGCCTATGAGTGAAGTGCTAGGTGACCTGCGAAGGAGCCTAGAGGGTGCTGACCATACGGTGCTCGAGATCTGGGGTCGCCGAAGATACCCACACATAGGTCAAGAAAGAAAATGGAAAAATGAGTTGGAGTTGTTTTTTTTACCATGCGCATGGATCTAGTTGATTGGCTTGCTGGTCTTCAACGGATGAGTCCATGGCTCTTTTATATGGATCTTGTTGGTTGATCTTGCTGATCTTCAACTACATTGATTTGGATTCTGATTGAAAGATGATGATTTTTGAATTCTCGTTTTGGAAGTCAAGTTGAATAAAGCCACAATGAGGATGAATGGAGAGAATCCCAGTGATGATGTTAGTAACTGGAAGACAATTAAGACTTTCAGCAGATCACTATGAGATTAGTGGATCATGCTGACAGATTGTTGCTATTTGACTTTTGACCCAGTGGACCGAAACAAGGAATGTCAAATTAAGAACCTGCATAATTGAAATCCTCATGGGGGAATTTCAGATGGATTTTCTAGTCTAATGGACCATTATCGTGTAAAAAATATGAATGAATCATTCTCTGATAAATGAGTTTTGTATGTTCTTCTTGTAGAAGGGACCTTTATCCCAGGATTTTGTGAGGGTTGACTAGACTTTAAGAAACCCCAGAATTAGTTGGATCTAAAGTTGGATTCAAATTATAAATATAGTGTTCTTTTCACCTGAGCATCTTGGTTAATTTGGAAAAAGAGACAACAAGAATTTTTGTATTAATAGGATCATGGATCAAGTTCATTGTGGTATAAATGTTAGCCCCTCTGATGTGAAAAGGAAGAGCTCGACCCAGATGTTCGTAAAGCTCTTCATAGAGCTCGGCCTGGACCTTTCAAGGGTGAAGGGGAAAACTTGGGTGAGATTGTGGAGAAGTTGATCAAAGCAATGGAATAATACTTTGATGTCACCGGATACAATGAGAAGAGGAAAATGGATCTTGCAAGGCTAAAGATAGTAGAAACAACTAGAGTGGCATGAAGAAACCACTATGAGACAAACCATCTAGATCAGAACACCTAGACATGGAATGAACTCAAGATTTACCTAAGGAAGAGATTTTGTCCTCCCAGTTTTTTGGAAACCAAGATGAATGAATTCTTAGAGTTAACCCAAGGGACTAGAACTATTGAAGAATATCACCAGGCATTCGCTCTCCTCCTCAAATACTCGCCACCGCTAGATGAAGAACAGCTGATGGCCAAGTTCGTTTGGCGGGGAATGAACAAACCCTTAGATATTCTAGTAAAGAATACCAAGCCAGTTTCTATGGCTGAAGCCGTACGTATGGCAAAGGATTTCGCCAAGGTCTTTGTCAAGGTCCCGCGGAAGCCAACACCATCATCTTTCAAAAGATTTCTAGCTCCAGAAGGTGATTCCAACTTTCCACCAGTAATTGAAGAAGAAGAAGAAAGAGAGTATCCTCCAGTTTGCGAGATGAGGACATATCGTGTTTTTTAAGTAGGGTAGGATGTAATATTTATCCTTGCAGCTTTTGAGATGTAAAGGTGTAATAACCTCCCCTTCTATCTCTTGTAATCATCCCCCCCTCAGGAAAGGAAAAAGGATCATGTTTTACCCTGTTTTGGCCTTGAGAGAGAAATTATCTAGAGAGAGATAATTCAAAATTGGTATAAGAGATCTTAGTCTAAGGGTCTACATTTTCAGAAATTTTTAGATTATGGCCCAAGGTTCCAATGGTGGGCCAATAGGATAAATCCAAGTGTTGGGATGAGATAAATGCAAAGAATAAAATAAAAAACCCAAAAATGATTAAATGCTCACATAAGATGAAGAGTTGACTTTGTACAAGGTTTATTAGTTAAAAACTAAGGTATATTAGTTAAAAAATGAGATATTTTAATGAAATAATGCATTTTTGACACCTTGGTAAGGAGAGGGAGACTTTTGAGCTAGGCACCTTCTTCATCGTCATTGCTTGGGTTTTTTAATTCAAAAAATATGATATTTTTATCTCTCCTCTCTCCTGGAGCAAACTGGATCAGAGCCAAAGTGATCCAAATCTTGTCCAAATTGGGTCAAACTGAAGCTAGAAGACTCTAGAACCCACTTGGACTCAGTAGTGGCCTCCCTCACCTATAAATATACCCTCATTCCTTTGTATTTTCATCTTTGAGCTATACCATGCCAATATTATCCTTAAAATTAACATATTTCTATTATCCCTTTTTTATCTTTTCTTTTGGGAGATTTGGAGCTTCTCTCTCCTCCAACCTCTCTTCGAGATTTCTCTTTCTCTCTTGATGACCAAAGGATTGCTTGGGGGCTTCACTTCAAAGTAAAGAATCAAGCAAAATTTAGAGGTAATCTTATTTTTATGGTTTTTTTTTCAATTATCTCAATGATTTTCTTCTTCTCAACCCCTCTCAAGCTTGAGAAGCTTTCAAAGTAATGGTTTTTATTCAAATCAAGCTTTCCCAAAGATTCATAATGTCTAATTACATTTATGATAATCTTTATGCTTGATTATAATGCTTTCTTTAAGAAAATATCTCTCTTGAAAAAGATTAATCATCTTTATGGATAGATCCTAATAATCTCTTGTTTCAAATCTAACTCTAGGCCTGATGAGCTAGAGATTGAGAATTGATATTTTAATGATTTTAAATTAGTAAAAATTATGGTTAATTCTTTTTTGATAGATTATGAGTAGAAAAATTTACTTTAACTCATTTTAAATTGGAAGAGGATTATTCTAATAATTTTGGAAATAAGGAATGTTTAATGTAGTTTAATCAAGGGGAATAATCATAATTATGCTTATAATTATGGTTATAATTATACTAAGTATACAAAGTTTAATTTTAAGCTTAAAAGAAGAGTTTCTATCATATTTTAATTACAAGTTTTCATTCAATTAGAAAATGAAAAATTATCAGTAATAGCAGCGAAGCTATGGTAAATTTTTCAAAAAAAAAACATATCTTATTTTTACGCATAATTCTTAAAGAGGAATCCCTACCATATTCTAGGTTTAGATATTTTAAGCAAAAAGAATGATTTTTATCGTATTCTTGAAAAATACTTTTTAGTATTTATGCTTAAATATTTAATTAAGAGAAAAGAGAAATTTTTACTAAATTTATTTTTATGCATAATAATTTTGATGTAAAAAGAGGAATCCCATGAGATTCAAGATCCAAACAATTAAATGTTAAAAGAGGAATTTCTGGCATAATTCAAAATATGAGTATTTTTCAAAAGTGGAAATCTAAGTATTATCATTTTTATTGAGAAATATGGGTATAATTGATTTTTGTAAATCCCATGAATCTTTTATTCAAAAAGAAGAATATTGAATATATCTTATTTTGAGAAATATGAGAAAGAATGTGAAAATATCCATCGAGAAAACTTGGATAATTCTTAATCAGAAAAGGGAACCTGGAATCCCTAAGAGGATCAAGGATCCAATAAGTAAACAAAAATTTAGATTTAGTCTTCATTAGTGAAGCTTAAGGAATGAAAACACAATACGTAAATGCTCTTTCTGAATTTTTACTATAAATTATTGATATGGTTCATTTTTCCTTTTAAAACCTTCAACAACACTCTGATACTTAGATTTAATGGGATCGAGAAAAAGTTAGCTTTAATTAAGCCAAGCAATTGCCAGAAACTAAGAAACATTCTATCTGTATAGAAAGTAGAGGAACCGTACTAAATGGATGTGAATGGATTTTACCATTACAATTGGAAATCTAAGGAGAGTTATGTTGCAAAAGTTGGCGGGGAGTCATCGAAGGACGTCTCCCGCGGCGGCAAAGCTTGCCAAGGTCTTGAGGAGCCGTAGTATGGTTGAAAATGGTGTGCCTTTGATACGATGGGTGAGGGCCAACGAAGCAGTCCCCTGAGTGAAGTACTATGACACCTAAGGAAGATCCTAGAGGGTTCTGACTAGGCGATGCACGGGCTCACGGGCTGCTAAGACACCCATGCGTATATCAAGGAAGATATTCATGGATGGCAAGAGAATTTTTTAAGTGAAGTGTAAATCTATGAAATTGGATCTCGTTGGTTGACTAGCTAATCTTTAACGAAGAGTCTAGATGAGACTTGTTTCTAGCTAATCTTCACAATGGAGAGTCTGGATGAGACTTGTTTCTAGCTAATCTTCACAATGGAGAGTCTGGATGAGACTTGTTTCTAGCGGGCGGTAAAGCTTGCCAAGGTCTTGAGTGACGAGCCTCAGTATGGTTGAAAATGGTGCGCTTTTGATATGATGGGCCAAGGCTGACGAAGTGTTCCCTGAGTGAAGTACTAGGACACCTAAGGAAGATCCCAGAGGGTTATGATTGCACGGGCTCGCGGGTTGCTAGGACACCCATGCGTATATCGAGGAAGATATTCATGGATGGCAAGAGAATTATTTAAGTGAAGTGTAAAACTATGAAATTGGATCTCGTTGTGGTTGACTAGCTAACCTTCAATGGCGGAGAGTTTGGATGAGACTTGTTTCTAGTGAGACAAATAGGAACTGATGTAGGTGAAGACCAATAGGAAAACAATAACAGATCAAATAGGAACTGATGTAGGTGAAGACCAATAGGAAAACAATAACAGAGCAATCAAATAGGAACTGATGTAGGTGAAGACCAATAGGAGAACAATCAAAGTGGGTCCTAGTGGTATTTTGAAGACCAATGAAGAACAATAAGAGAGCAATCAAAGTGAGTCCTTGTGACACTTCATAATTTTATATAAATATTTTTCAAAAATTGATGAAGATAGTGTTTAGAATGTTTTCTTAGGACATCCAACGTGTTTTGAGAAAAAATTGTGTTGGTCATTTTCAAGTAGTTGCCATTTTTGTGGGTGAGTTTTGATTAGGTTAGAGTTGGAGTTAGAAGAAGTTTTGTATGAGAGTTTTTCCATTTTGTACATGGAACAACTTTGCTCGAGTGAAAATTTTGTGATTCACATTATTTCACATCTGTTTGGTGACTCCAAAGTAGGTTTTGAGTAGTTTTGTGCTAAAAATGTGCCTAGGTTTTCGTGTCGACGAGACATTGCAAGTCCTAAATGAAGGTCAAGAACAAATATTTAGCCTCGAACGAAAAGATACAAAGTCGAAGAGGAGAATGTAATGTTCAAGATGAGCTATTGAGCATCTTCATCCAAGTCACCAAGGCATGAGTGGCGCACCATGGAAAGGGTTGTTTTCCCAGTGTTTAAAAAAACGTAATCCCATTTGAATGATGACCACGTGTGAAGAAATCTTCCCAGCACACTTTTTCAAAAAAGGATGACATCGCCAAAAGTATGGCACATGGATCAAGAAAGCCTCCAGACAGGACTACTTTTGACTTTCAACGTGAAGAAGAGGAATACACAGAAAATCAAAGAAGAGATTAAGAGTGCGAGTGAGAGTGCGTGTGCGAGTGTGAGTGTAAGATTTTCATGAGAGTGAGAGTGCAAGTGAGATAGCTTGGGGGTAGTCGGGTGGTTTGAGCTCTTTCCTCAAGAGTGCTTCATATCAGACTGTTGTAAGATCTCTTCATTATATACAAAATTGTTCTCTTTCTACCTCAAAATTTGTGCAAAACTCTATTTTCTTGAATTGTATTGTGATTATTGAGCCGAAGCCTAAAAGTCCAATAGGAGCTAGTGTAGGTGAAGATTAACATTTATTGCACACAACAAACAAATTCAAGACGCAAGCATAACTTTGGACTGATGGAAGAACGATGTGTAGGTGCAATTTTGACGCCTTAGGTATATTGAAATTATGTCGCGAGTCTAGTGAGACCACTAATAGCTCATGTAGGTGAAGACCAATAGGAGAGAAATCAAAGTGGGTTGTGGTGGTAGTTTGAAGACCATGTACAAGTTTTTTTAAAAATATTAATAACTCCTACCGATTTATAGAGCACGTCGATTAAGCAACGTGCTTTACAGACAAAAGAATTGTACGATGAAACATGTATCCACACGGGGGAGTGTAAATGCGTGCGAATCACACATGTATCCACACGGGGGAGTGTAAATGCGTGCGAATCACACATGTATCTATATGTCGTCGACACGTGGGCTCCCATGTGTGTGCTATTTCACACGTGAATACGTGGCGTGTCCACGTGGAATCCGTATCATTGCCATGTGGCCTCACAGTGCTATAAATATTTGATAAAATAAAAAAAAATCTACCTATGAGCTACATGTTGCCATTGACTTGCCCCTTGCCCTAAGCTTCCCCCTAAGCTGCCCTTTGCCCCTAACCCCTTGAGCTTCCCTTTGCCCCTAGCCCCCTAAGCTGCCCCATTGATCTGCCCACAGTCCCCTAAGCTGCCTCACCATAGAAAGCAGATCCCTTACCCCAGTTGCCCGTTGTCGAAAGTAAAAGCGATAGAATCAATCTATTCATATTGGATTTTGCAAATTGCATGGTATTTCCAATGTACTCTGTCTACCTTCAAACCACACAATTCTACTTGGTTGTCCCACCTTCCCCCTCAGCTACACCCTATCTACCTTCAAACCACACAATTCTACTTGGTTGTCCCACCTTCCCCCTTAGCTACAACCTATCTACCTTCAAACCACACAATTCTACTTGGTTGTCCCACCTTCCCCCTCAGCTACACCCAACGTCATTTTTGTGTCCCGTATGTTCCTCCATCAATGATAGAACAATGGCACGAATGGGTGGATCTTGATCCATTAGATTGCAGTAATCATGCCGTGTTTCCAACTCTCCTTAGCTACCCAAATCCTAGCTTCTATTGTGTACTCCTAAGCTACACCTTGTCAGGGTTATTTAGAGGTGCAGTTGAAAAACAATTTCTACTTGGTTGTCCCACCTACCCCCTCATCTACACCCAGGTTCATTTTTGTGTCTCGTATGCTTCTCCATCAATGGTAGAAAAATGGTGCAAATAGGGGGATCCTAATTGATTGGATTGTAGTAATTGGATCGTCTTTCCACCAACACTCTCCTTAGCTACTGAAATCTTAGCTTCTATTGTGTTCTCCTAAGCTACAACCTTCCACGGTTATTTAGAGGTGTTGTTGGCTGGATTCAAAGTTTATGGCATAGAGATGGGTCCAAGTGATGAAGGTGTTTCTGGTATAGAGGAAACACCAGTAGAGAGACTTTTGACTTCCTACAGCTTGTAGGTGCACAAGATTTGTTTGAGTGCTATAGAGAATGCTTCAATGTAAGATTTGAAATGAGTTCAATGTTGGACACTTCAAGGAGTATTATGAAGAGGAAATGAAAGATCCTTGCCCCCTGTGCACAACAAATTATTGGGTGCTAGAGCAAGGGAAGTAGCACTTCTTGCAGAGGGCATAGTCTCCCACTCGGGGCCTAACACAAGTAGAGAGACTTTTGACTTCCTACAGCTTGTAGGTGCACAAGATTTGTTTGAGTGCTATAGAGAATGCTTCAATGTAAGATTTGAAATGAGTTCAATGTTGGACACTTCAAAGAGTATTATGAAGAGGAAATGAAAGATCCTTGCTCCCTGCGCACAACGAATTATTGGGTGCTAGAGCAAGGGAAGTAGCACTTCTTGCAGAGGGCATAGTCTCCCACTCACGAATATCTAGACAAGAGACTAATCCCTCGGTTCTTCCAAAATAGAACCGAGAAAAACTTCCCTCGTCCAAAAGGCATAGGCGATTCCTCTAGGAAAAATTATTCGAATGTAGTCAAGGGCCTTAAAATTACCCTTTTTCATTCTGATCGAATCCGCAGGTCACATGGCTAGGTCAAGGGAGGAACTTGCACTTGGATCATAAAGACCAATGCTTTTTTCCCCGCTAAGAGACACAGACGTTGATTCTTCTGCATAGAACAAGGATTATCCATGATTTACTTCAACTATAGTAACTTAATAGAATTGAATCTTATTTTTGGGATCCATCAATCCAGCCTAACCCCATCCAGTCCTATGGATTAGCCAACCACCCAACCACTGTATTGATAGGATCCATTTAGAAATTGGTTATGTTTTTCCCCGGGTACCAGGGGGAAAAGAGTTCTCAGGCCCCCGAGCCAATGCTTCAGGGCAAAATTCATAATAGTCACACCACTTACACACCCAATATAAAATTGCCTTTTTCATAGATTTGGTTGTCTTTAAAACAATCTTTTAATGAAACCATAGTATCACTGATCATAATCCTCCAAAATATAACTTGAATTCTAATTTCCAATCATTCCTTCATCGGTGTACCTATGGCATCATTGGCAACCAGAACGCTCACCACCTGCTCACTCTTGAGGGGCCTTTTCAATAGTTCCTTGCTCATAAAACTCTGGAATTTAATCACTTTAGAAAATCCAGATGGACTCTCCGTTGAAGATCAACAAGATCCATATAAAAGAGCCATTGACTCATCAGTTGAAGACCATCAAGGCCAATCAACCGGATCCATGCCCATGGTCAAAAAATAGATCCAACTCATTTTTCCATTTTCTTCCTCGATGCACGCATGGGTATCTTTGGTGACCCAGAGCCTAAGCACCGTATGGTCAGCACTCTCTAGGCTCCTTCGCAGGTCACCTAGTGCTTCACTCATAGGCTGCTTCCTTGGTACCTCGTCCATTGTTATGGGAAGCTCAACATTTTAATCGAACCGAGGCTGGTCAAGACCTCGACCGACCTTGCCATGCAAGACGTCCTTCATTGACTCTCCGTCAGTTTGTTGCTGCCTTATTACTTAGGTCCTCTCACGACCTTAATCTACAAGATAGTCAAATGCTTCCCAGCATTCTTGACACATGAAACAGTCTTTTAAAAACCAGTCCCATATGCAATTATAGTTTTCAACAACTCCCATCTTTCCACATCGTTCCATGTCATTTCTCATGATGCCGATAGCACCAAGAAAAAGAAACTTAAATACCAAGGCCTGGGACCATTCTGAGTATCGAAAATCACACCTCAGAGGTCTGTTCGAATTGAGACAATTGAGGACATCCAAATGGAGGGGTATGTCAATGGAAGCAAATTAAAAAAATACTTTGGACTAGTAACCCAAGAGATGCTCTTGCAAGAACATCTCTTGAAACAATAGAAACAGCTTGCAAAATAAAAGATATGGCAAGCACAAGAGGAGGCTAAGGCTAGAGAGATCAACGCTAAACAACTACTGCACAAAGAACTGATACATGTCAACATGGCTTCGGTGATCCTTTTGGATTAAGGGGAACTAAACATTGAGCGCCAGCATGACTCAAGGTGGGAATTAGTATAGCTAAAGGCCATGCAACAAGCATTGCATTGATAGATACAGGTTCAAGTCACTACTTGATCTCATATGAAACCTGGGTAGCATTACGTAAACCACACCTTGAACCTAGTGATGCGCAAGTTTGTAGCATTCACTTGATAGCCCCCATAAAAGCCAAAGGATTTTTAAATGTTTACATTTGGTTGGAAAGCTTTTTTTCATGCCTGTAGGTTCCATGGAAGAAGAGATGATTCTAGGACGATCCTTGATCTATTACAATAAATGCAATATCCAATGGGAAGACGAGGTCATGTCCATATGCTTATGGAGCTCAAAAAACAGAACGAAGCACATCATAACTCATGAACAAACAACGAGTGCAAGGAAAACCCCTCAAAGACAAAGAAATTAAGCAAACAGATGCAGAGAGAAGCCCTCCACAACCAGACATGACAACAAGACTGTTCAGCTGGGTAGAAGAAACAATAAAAAACTCCCACATGAAACTAAAAAACGACTGCATCAACAAATGCCCAAAAGTTCCCAGGTGACCCCTTGGTTCTCATGGGACGATAAACAAAAGGTATCCAATGATTGCACAAATGGGTACAAAGTAAGCAAAATATCATTCACTCATCATGTGCATGTTTGATTGCTTAAGCATAAAGGAAAAAATGAGAAAAATTTGATCTTATGCATTCCATGTGAAGTTGTAGAGAAAAAAGGTTCACGCCGTGAACTACCTTACATAGTTTCATGCCATGAATCACCTTATGGAGTTTCACGCCATGAAAGAGTTCAAAATAGTTCATGCCATGAAAACGAAAAATGTTTCAGAGCAAGCTAATCATGCACCGCCATGTGGTATTCTTCATAAGTTAGCCACCCTGTCCGACGGCTACGTTATAAAATTGATTTTCTTTTCTTTTTTGTCATGTTGCATTGTGTGCTTGGATTGATCGTACATTTGCTTTCCTGTGCATCTTTCAAGCTTACCATCTCTCTTCATCGATTCTTGACTATTCCATCAAGGTGGGAGCTTGATACTCCTTTTTGCTTTACTTTTCCTTTTTCAATTTTGGTTGTTTATCTTTGTTTTCATTTTGTGTTCTTCAAAATAAAATACACATTAAGTGGTAACACAAATCATTTGTCTTTTCATGATTGATTCAATCAAAAAATTATAAAAGATTGGTGTCTCCTCATACACCAAACAAACTTAATCAAATGATTAAATATATTGTCTACACTGACGGAAACAATTCCTGCACTTTCAGGATAGCTTTTCATGGTCAGTGCCTTTCACGAAAACACTTCCTGCACTTTCACGAAAAAGATTTTCACCTCATGGCCTGAGCCTTTCATGTGGCCAGTGTCTTTCATAGACACAATTCCTGCACTTTCACAAAAAAGCTTTTCATGGCATCAGCCTTTCACAGAGTAGCCCTTTCACACTTGAACCTTTCACGAAAAAGCTTTTCATGACCTAAGCTTTTCATGGCGAGAGCCCTTCACGAACTAACACTTTCACGCATGAGCCTCATGGCCTAAGCCTTTCACAGCAGTCAGATCCCTTCATGGACTAACACTTTCACGCCTGAGCCTTTCATGGCCAGACGGCGGCCAGAGACTTTTCTCGGGAACTATTCTTGCACTTTCAGGACAAAAATTCCTGCACTTTCATGGCCTCACCTTTTCATAGCCTGCACATTCATTTAATCACTCCTACTTTGCCACCATGAATTGACTATTAACACACGAGTGGATTGATCATACACTAACGCACTCTTCAACTAGACTAACCGATTCCCAATAAATTACTTACACACAGAAAAAAAGAAAATAGAAAAAGAGAAGATATTAACCCCACCAGTCATTCTACTGAGCATATGTGCCTAATATACAGATGTCGGCCTCAGAGTCCAAAGCCCACGAGCACCCATCTACAACTCAAGCAAGTAGTGCCACTAGATCCCGAGCTGGCCATAAAAGACGGGGACACAGAAACCAAAGCTGAAGTTCTTGGGACCTTATGACCAACCTTTCCATGGGTCCATCATTCAAGCCATTACAGCCCATGGAAAGGTAGACCTTCAGTACCATAGCCCGGAGTGTCTGTAGATACTAGAAGAGGCTGAAGTTAAGGCAAAATTAGACAAAGTCAGTCTCACAAGAATGGCACAGATACTCCCCTGGACTATCAACACAAAACTTTGCACGAAGTACTTGAAGACCTATGACAAGGGGATCAAGAAATATGGGTAGAATCATTTTTTGTAAATCCCATTTCAAATCTTTTATTCAAAAAGAAGAATATTAAATATATCTTATTTTGAGAAATATGAGAAAGAATGTGAAAATATCCATCAAGAAAATTTGGATAATTCTTAATCAGAAAAGGGAATCTCGAATCCCTCAGAGGATCAAGGATCCAATAAGTAAACAAAAATTTAGATTTAGTCTTCATTAATGAAGCTTAAGGAATGAAAACACAATACGTAAATGCTCTTTCTGAGTTTTTAAGGTTCAGTTTTCCTTTTTAAACCTTCAACAACACTCTGATACTTAGATTTAATTAAGCCAAGCAATTGGCAGAAACTTAGAAACATTCTATCTGTATCGAAAGTAGAGTAACCGTTCTAAATGGATGTGAATGGATGTGATGAGATATCGATACATGTGATGTGGATTTGAATAGATGTAAATGGATATGATGTGATGTGATGTAAATGGATGTGATAATATGGAATGTGCATGGATGTGATGTGAGATGTGATGAGATGTGGATGGATGTGATGTGATGAGATGTGGATGGATGTGAATGGATGTGATGTGATGTAAATGGATGTGGATGAATGTGAATGGATGTGCTGTGATGTAAATGGATGTGATGTGGATGGATAGATGTGAATGGATGTGATCAGATATGGATGGATGTGAATGGATGTTATGAGATGTGGATGGATGTGAATGGATGTGATGTGATGTGAATGGATGTGATATGATGTGGATGGATGTGAATGGATATGATGTGATGTGATGTGGTTGGATGTGAATGGACATGATGTGATGTGAATGGATGTGAATGGATCTGAATAGATGTGATGTGCGGTGAATGGATCTGAATGGATGTGAATAGATGTGTAGATGTGATGTGAATGGATGTGAGTAGATGTAATGTGAGATGAATGGATCTGAATAGATGTGAGGTGAGGTGAATGGATCTGAATGAATGTGATGTGATGTGAGGTAAATGGATCTGAATGAATGTGATATGATGTGACTAGATGTAAATGGATCTGAATGAATGTGATATGATGTGACTAGATGTAAATGGATCTTAATGAATGTAATATGATGTGACTGGAGGTAAATGGATGAGAATGGATGTAGGACGATGGGAATGGATATGATTGGATGTGGAATGTGCAATGTGAATTATTGTGTAAGAATGCGGAATAATGAGAAATGATGTGGAACAATGTGGAAAGATGGGAGTTTTTGGAAACTGTAATTGTATATGGGACCTATTTTTAAAAGACTATTTTATGTCAAGAATGTTGGGAAGCATTTTGACTATCTTATAGATTAAGGTCGTGAAGAGGACCTAAGTGATAAGGTAGCAACCAGCTGACGGAGAGTTAACGGAGGATGTCTCGCATGGCAAGGTCGTGAAGAGGACCTAAGTGATAAGGTAGCAACCAACTGACGGAGAGTTAATGAAGGACGTCTCGCATGGCAAGGTCGGTCGAGGTCTTGACCAGCCTCGGTTTGATTAGAATGGTGAGCTTCCAGTATGGTGGATGAGGGACCAAGGTAGCGGCCTATGAGTGAAGCGCTAGTGGGTGACCTGCAAAGGAGCCTAGAGAGCGTGCTCACCATACAGTGCTCGGGATCTGGGGTCGCCGAAGATACCCACATGTGGGTCGAGGAAGAAAATGGAAAAATGGGTTGGAGTTGTTTTTTTTATCATGGGCATGGATCTGGTTGACTGGCTTACTGGTCTTCAACAGATAACTCCATGGCTCTTTTATATGGTTGATCTTACTGATCTTCAATGGAGAGTCCATGTGGATTTTCTTATGTGATTATATTCTCAAGTACCATGAGAGCTAGGAACTATTGAAAAGGCCCCTGAGTGAGCAGGTCGTGAGCGTTCTGGTAACCAATGATGCCATAGATACACCGAGGAAGGAATGATTGGAAATTCAAATTCAAGCTAGATATTTTGGAGGATTATGATAACTGATACTATGGTTTGATTAAAATATTATTTTAAAGACATCGAGATCTGTGAAAAAGGCAATTTCATATTGGGTGTGTAAGTGGTGTGACTATCTTGAATTTTGCCTGAAGCGCCCCGGCTAGGGGGCCTAGGAACTCTTTTCCCTAGTACCCAAGGTAAAACATAACCAAATTTTGAAATGGATCCTATCAATATAGTGGTTGGGTGGTGGTTGGCTAATCCATGGGACTGGATGGGGTGGTTGGACTGATGGATCCCAAAAATAAGATTCAATTCTATTAAGTTATGATAGTTGAAGTAAATCATGGATAATCCTTGTTCTATTGAAAAGAATCAATGGCTGTGTCTCTTAGTGGGGAAAAAGGCATTGGTCTTTATGATCGAAGTGCAAGTTCCTCGCTTGACCTAGCCATGTGACTTGCGGTTCGGTCGGAATGAAAAACGGTAATTTTAGGGCCCTTGACTATGTTAGAATGATTCATACTATGATAGAAATTGCCTTAAAATGGTCCATTAGACTAGAAAACGGTAATTTTAAGGCCCTTGACTATGTAAAAAATATGAATATATCATTCTCTGATAACGAGTTTTGTATGTTCTTCTTGTAGAGAAGGGATCTTTATCCTAGGATTTTGTGAGGGTTGACCAGACTTTAAGAAACCCTAGAATCAGTTGGATCTAAAGTTGGATTCGAATTATAAATAAAGTGGTCTTTTCACCTGAGCGCTTGGTTAATTTGGAAAAAGAGACTTAACAAGAATTTTTGTATTAATAGGATCATGGATCAAGGTCGTAGTTGTATAAATGTTAGCCCCCCTGACACGAAAAGAAAGAGCTCGACCTAGATGTTCGTGAAGCTCTTCATAGAGCTCAGCCTAGACCTTTCAAGGGTGAAGGGAAAAACTTGGGTGAGGTTGTGGAGAAATGGATCAAAGAAATGGAATAATACTTTGATGTCACCGGCTGAAGATAGTAGAAACAGCCAGAGTGGCATGGAGAAACCACTGCAAGACAAACCGTCTAGATCGAAACACCCACACATGGAATGATCTCAAGTAGGCATTCGCTCTCCTTCTCAAATACTCGCACCATCGCGCTAGATGAAGGACAGCTGATGGCTAGGCTTGTTTGCTGGGGAATGAACGAACCCTTAGATATTCTAGTAAAGAATACCAAGCCAGCTTCTATGTCTGAAGCTAAACGTATGGCAAAGGATTTCACCAAGGCCTTTGCTGTCAAGGTCCCGCGGAAGCCAACACCATCATCTTTCAAAAGATTTCTAGCTCCGGAAGGTGATTCCAACTTTACACCAGCTAAGAGACAACAAGGTCAAACTCAGGATATGGGAAGTTCTAGAATGTAAGAAAGGTCCTTTCCCCAGAACTCAATCCCCTAGAATTCAACTTCAGAAGTTCCACCCTTGAACAAAGAAGTTAAATGCTTTAATTGCCAAGGATACAGTCATCACAGTATAGATTGCCCAACTCATTTTGGATCAAGGTTTTCAAGACAAGGAAGTCAAGGACCAAGATTCCAGATGCCAGCTGCTTTCTTCTAGAGAGTAAACAGGTTCCTTTCCATCAAACTTGGGGAAATCCTAGAGGTAGACCCTCTAACCAACCCTCAGTTTCAATGCAAAGTAATGTAAGACCTCCGCTTCAAAATAGGGGAAGTCAAAGAGATATGTTCCTAGATCAGCCGTCGACTTCCAAGGTAGTAACGCTGGAAGTAATTGAAGAAGAAGAAGAAAGAGATTATCCTCCAGTTTGCGAGATGAGGACATATCGTGTTTTTTAAGCAGGGTAGGATGTAAGATTCATCCTTGCAGCTTTTGAGATGTAAAGGTGTAATAACCTCTTCTTCTATCTCTTGTAATCATCCCCCCCCTCAAAAAAGGAAAAAAGATCGTGTTTTACCCTGTTTTTGCCTTGAGAGAGAAATTATCTAAAGAGAGGTAATTCAAAATTGAGATATTTTTTAATGCAAAAAATCTCCTAATGTCTAAGATGAATTCCCTTGAAACGGAAGTTCAAAATGAACTTTCCAATGTGCATTAGGAATTACTTGAATATGTGTATAAGAAATTTTAGCCTAAGGGTCTACATTTTCAGAAATTTTTAGATTATGGTCCAAGGTTCCAATGGGCCAATAGGATTAATCCAAGTGTTGGGATGAGATAAATGCAAAGAATAAAATAAAATACCCAAAAATGATTAAATGCTCACATAAGATGAAGAGTTGATTTTGTTAGTTAAAAACTAAGCTATATTAGTAAAAAAAATGAGATATTTTGATGAAATGATGCATTTTTGACACCTTGGTAAGGAGAGGGAGACTCTTGAGCTAGGCACCTTCTTCATCGTCATTGCTTGGGTTTTTTAATTCAAAAAAATATGATATTTTTATCTCTCCTCTCTCCTGGAGCAAGCTGGATCAAAAAGGGAGCAAACTGATCCAAATCTTGTCCAAATTGGGTCAAACTGAAGCTAGAAGACTCTAAAATCCACTTGGACTCAGTTAGTGGCCTCCCTCATCTATAAATAGACCCTCATTCCTTTGTATTTTCATCTTTGAGCTATAGCATGCCAATATTATCCTTAAAATTAGCATATTTCTATTATCCCTTTTTAATCTTTTCTCTTGGGAGCTTTGGAGCTTCTCTCTCCTCCAACCTCCCTTCGAGATTTCTCTTTCTCTCTTGATGACCAAAGGATTTCTTGGGGGCTTCACGTCAAAGTAAAGAATCAAGCCAAATTTAGAGGTAATCTTATTTTTATGGTTTTTTTTCAATTATCTCAATGATTTTCTTCTTCTCAATCCCACTCGAACTTGAGAAGTTTTCAAAGTAATGGTTTTTATTCAAATCAAGCTTTCCTCCCAAAGATTCATAATGTCTAATTATATTTATGATAATCTTTATGATTGATTATAATGCTTTCTTTAAGAAAATCTCTAGATAGATCCTTAGTAAAAGGATGATTTCAAAAATAATCTCTTGTTTCAAATCTAAACTCTAGTCTTGATGAGCTAGAGAATGAGAATTGATATTTTAATGATTTTAAATTAGTAAAAATTATGGTTAATTCTTTTTCCATTGATTATGAGTAGGAAAATTTACTTTCACTCATTCTAAATTGGAAGAGGATTATTCTAACAATTTTGGAAATGAGGAATGTTTAATGTAGTTTAATCAAGGGAAATAATCATAATTATGCTTATAATTATGGTTATAATTATACTAAGTATACAAAGTTTAATTTTAAGCTTAAAAGAAGAGTTTCTATCATATTTTCATTACAAGTTTTCATTCAATTAGAAAATGGAAAATTATCAATAATAGCAGCGAAGCTATGGTAAAAATTTTTAAAAAAATACATATCTTATTTTTATGCATAATTCTAAAAGTGGAATCCCTACCATATTCTAGGTTTAGATATTTTAAGCAAAAAGAATGATTTTTATCATATTCTTGGAAAATACTTTTCACTATTTATGCTTAAATATTTAATTAAGAGAAAAGAGAAACTTTTAATAAATTTATTTTTATGCATAAGAATTTTGATGTAAAAAGAGGAATCCCATGAGATTCAAGATCCAAACAATTAAATGTTAAAAGAGGAATTTTTGGCATAACTCAAAATATGAGTATTTTTCAAAAGTGGAATTCTAAGTATTATCATTTTTATTGAGAAATATGGGTGGAATTGATAAATCCCATGAATCTTTTATTCAAAAAGAAGAATATTTAATATATCTTATTTTGAGAAATATGAGAAAGAATGTGAAAATATCCATCGAGAAAACTTGGATAACTCTTAATCAGAAAAGAGAACCTAGAATCCCTGAGAGGATCAAGGATCCAATAAGTAAACAAAAATTTAGATTTCAAGAAAAAGTTAGCTTTAATTAAGCTAACTTAGATTTAATGGGATCGAGAAAAAGTTAGCTTTAATTAAGCCAAGCAATTGCCAGAAACTTAGAAACATTCTATCTGTATAGGAAGTAGAGTAACCGTACTAAATAGATGTAAATGGATGTGATGAGATCTAGATAGATGTGATGTGATGTGGATATGAATAGATGTAAATGGCTGTGATAAGATGTGATGTGGATGGACGTGATGTGATGTTTATGGATGTAAATGGATGTGATGTGATGTGTATGGATGTGATGAGATGTGGATAGATGTGAATGGATGTGATGAGATTGAATAGATGTGAATGGATGTGGTGTCATGTAAATGGATGTGATAAAATGTGATGTGGATGGATGTGAATGGATTTGATGAGAAGTGGATGGATGTGAATGGATGTGGTGTCATGTAAATGGATGTGATAAAATGTGATGTGGATGGATGTGAATGGATTTGATGAGAAGTGAATGGATGTGAATGGATGTGATGAGATGTGGATGGATGTGAATGGATCTCGGGGAGGTCACTCGTATAAATATGTAAAAATCACGTGGGTTCAACAAAAGGACATTTTAAATATTTAAAACTTACAGAAATATATTTACAGAGGGGATTTATTTATTGTATTTTTAAAAAAATTTACAGATTTGAATAGGAAAGGATACATTATATTCACTAAAAATTTCACAGATAAGGGACTTTTTAAATAGGCCTTGAACGCACGTGATATAGAGGATTTACATATAGTGACCTCCCTGAGGAATGGATGTGATGAGATGTGGATGGATGTGAATGGATGTGATGTGATGTGGTTGGATGTGAATGGACGTGATGTGGTTGGATGTGAATGGATGTGATGACATGTGGATGGATGTGAATGGATGTGATGTGATGTGAATGGATGTGATGTGATGTGGTTGGATGTGATGTGCTATGGATGGATGTGAATGGATGTGATGTGATCTGGATGGATGTGAATGGATGTGATGTGATGTGAATGGATCTGAATGGATGTGAATAGATGTGATGTGAGGTGAATGGATCTGAATGGATGTGAATAGATGTGAATGTGATGTGATGTGAATGGATGTGAATGTGATGTGGTTGGATGTGATGTGCTATGGATGGATGTGAATGGATGTGATGTGATCTGGATGGATGTGAATGGATGTGATGTGAGGTGAATGGATCTGAATGGATGTGAATAGATGTGATGTGGGGATTAGATGTGAATAGATGTAATGTGAGATGAATGAATCTGAATGAATCTGAATGAATGTGAATAGATGTAATGTGAGATGAATGGATCTGAATGAATGTGCTATGATGTAAATGGATGAGAATGAATATAGGATGATGGTAATGTATATGAATGGATGTGGAATGTGTGATGTGAATTAATGTGGAAGAATGCGAAATAATGAGAAATGACATGGAATGATGTGGAAAGATGGGAGTTGTTGGAAACTGTAATTGTATATGGGATCGATTTTTAAAAAACTATTTTATGTCAAGAATGCTGGGAAGCATTTTGACTATCTTGTAGATTAAGGTCGTGATGAGGACCTAAGTGATAAGGTAGCAACAAACTGACGGAGAGTCAATGAAGGACATCTCGCATGGCAAGGTGGGCGAGGTCTTGACCAGCCTCGGTTCGATTAAAATGTTGAGCTTCCCATAACGGTGGATGAGGTACCAAGGAAGCAGCCTATGAGTGAAGTACTAGGTGACCTGCGAAGGAGCCTAGAGAGTGATGACCACACAGTGCTTGGGCTCTGGGTCACCGAAGATACCCACGCGTACATCGAGGAAGAAAATGGAAAAATGAGTTGGATCTATTTTTTGACCACAGGCATGGATCCGTTTGATTGGCCTTGATGGTCTTCAACTGGTGAGTCAATGGCTCTTTTATATGGATCTTGTTGGTTGATCTTGTTGATCTTCAATGAATTTTCTAAAGTGATTAAATTCCTGAGTTCTATGAGCAAGGAACTGTGAAAAGGCCCCTCAAGAGTGAGTAGGTGGTGAGCGTTCTGGTTGCCAATGATGCCATAGGTACACCGATGAAGGAATGATTGGAAATTACAATTCAAGTTATATTTTGGAGGATTATGATCAGTGATACTATGGTTTCATTAAAAGATTGTTTTAAAAACAACCAAATCTATGAAAAAGGCAATTTCATATTGGGTGTGTAAGTGGTGTGACTATCTTGAATTTTGCCTGAAGCGCCGGCTTGGGGACCTGAGAACTCTTTTCCCCCTGGTACCTAGGGAAAAACATAACCAATTTCTAAATAGATCCTATCAATACATGTTGGAATTAGGGTTGCAGGAAAGCACACCAAGCTTGGAGAAGAAGAAGCAAGAATGCACACAACACAAAGTGTATTAGATTGTGTCAATGTACAAAAGATAAGTTAGCCCTTGAAGGATGGGCGTATTTACAAGCGGGGGGAAAAAACCTCCTAAAGAGGGAAAAAGTACCCCAGCGGTCCTAAGTGTGTTCACACACATCACTGCCTATGTATATGGCAACAAATCCCCCCTGGGAGTGATGGTGTGAACGAGAGCTAGCACTCATGTATACGGGAGTGCCATGCCCGAAGTAGATCAATCCACAAAGGGGAGTAAGCCCAAAGCTTTGCGAAAAGCTTCGAACTTCTCATGAGGAAGCGCCTTTGTGAAAAGATCGGCGAGGTTGTCCTATGTTGGCAAATACTGCTGAGAGTCTCTCCCTGACATAGTGATAATGCACCTCAATGTGCTTTGTGCGAGCATGAAAAACTGGGTTTCTCGCAACTGCTAATGCACTCTGACTGTCAGTGTAGATAGAGGTGGCAGACTCCTGTCCAACACCCAAATCAACCATAAGCCATCTGAGCCACACACACTCAACCGTAGCTATGAAAGCTGCCCTGTACTTAGCTTCACAACTAGAACTAGTGGCCACAGTAGGTTTCTTCTTGCTCAACCAAGATATGCATGAGCTACCGAGCATGAAACAAAAACCACTTGTTGTGGACACTCTTGTGTCATAGCAACCAGCCCAATCTGAGTCCGAAAAAGCATGTAAATCTGGCGGCAACGATCCCCCCTTGGGATAAAACAACCCACGATGTATGGTGCCACTCAAATAGCGAAAGATGCGTTTAACTGTCTTCTAATGCTGAGACCCTGGGGCTATGCATAAACCTGCTCACCTGTGAGACTGCAAACTGAATGTACGGCCTCATAATGCATACATAAATGAGGCAACCAACAGCTATCTGATAGAGTGTGACATCAAAGTGATCTCCAGCATCATGAAGACTCAACTTCAAACCTGTCTCCATTGGAGTAGCAATAGGCTTGTAGTCTTCAAGGCCAAATCTCCGCAACAATGTCTCAATATACTTTGTCTGACACAAAGCAATACCTCCATCACACTGCTTAAATTGTATCCCCAAATAATGATGCAAATGCCCCAAATTTGACATCTCAAAAGAGGCATTCAAATCAGCCTTAAAATCAGCAATATGACTCTCATTTGGTCCTTTGAGCAGCATGTCATTGACATAGAGAGCAATGATTAGATGTACACCATCCACACGTTTAACATACAAAGTGCTTTCTGTTGGACTATTCTCAAACCCATGTGCAGTCAAATATGCATGTATCTTTTCATACCAAGCTCGTGGAGCTTGCTTTAAACCATATAAAGCCTTTTTCAACCTGCACACTTTGTTTTCCTGCCCTCTTTGAACAAAACCACGAGGCTGCGATACATACACCTCCTCATGCAAATCTCCATTCAAGAACGCAGTCTTTATGTCCAGCTGATGTACATTCCAACCATTATGAGCTGCCAATGCACAAATGCTACGAATGGTAGTCATACAAGTGGGAGCAAAGGTCTCATCAAAATCAATGCCCTTTTCTTGAGCATAACCCTTTGTAACAGGTCTAGCCTTATAGCGATCAACATTGCCATCTGGCTTTCGTTTCAACTTAAAAATCCACTTACATCCAATGGCCTTTTTACCAATAGGCAAATCACACAAAGACCATGTACCATTCTTCATTATAGCATCATATTCACTTTGCATTGCAGCCAACCAATTTTTTGATTTTTGTGCCTCATCAAATGAAAGAGGTTCTTCCTCTTCACACATACTAGACACAGCCAAAGCATAACAATCTGATGCATAAGAGGCATGCTGAAAACCTGAACGAGAACGACTAGATATAGGTGCATCAATTTTACTATCATACGCAAGGTTTGCACCAGCCATTTAGGCATATCTCTAGCCTGCTCATTTTCAACCCTATCCTCAGAAATTACATCCTGTCTGCATCAGAAATAGGCAAATCTATGATGTCGTTTGAAATCTACAAAAGCTGAATATTTGCCACATTAGGACTTACATTTGAATTTCCACCTGTAAAGAGAGGCAACAATGTATCAAATACATCCCGTGAGCTCACACCTATCTCTTTGGTACATGATAACAAGGACTGCACAGCATCTTCCACAAAAACAAGGACTGCACAGCATCTTCCACAAAAACATCTCGACTAATCAAGATACGCTTTGACTGCAGATGATACAATCTGTCTTTGCTCTCAGCACTGTAACCAACAAAAATGCATTTGACAGCCTTATCATCCAATTTTCTGCGTTGTTGCATAGGCACTAAAGCATAGGCCAAGCAACCAAAGACACGCAAGTAACCAATAGAAGGCTTCCTGCCATGCCAAGCTTCGTATGGAGTAATAGACTGCAAGGCCTTAGTAGGACACCTGTTGAGTACATATGCAGCACACATGACATCCTCAAGCCAAAATGCATGTGGCAAAGCTTGGCTCTTGACCATACATCGTGCCATCTCCATAAGTGACCTGTTTTTTCTCTCAGCAACACCATTTTGCTGAGGGGTATACGGCACTGTACATTGGTGTTTTATCCCACGACTAGCCAGAAATGCATCAAACTCTTTAGACATGTACTCCCCCCCTCGATCAGAACGGAGGGTGCCCACATTACAATTGGATACATTTTCAACCATAAGCAAAAACTCTTTGAAGCACAAAACACTTCGGACTTTGCCTTCAGTGGATATACCCATGCATGCCTTGGGTAATCATCAATGAAAGTCACGAAGTACAAGTGTTTACCAAATGATGGAGTTTGCATAGGCCCACATACATCACTATGTACAAGTTGCAATTTGCGAGTAGCCTGCACAAAACCATCCTTTTGGAAATACAGAATGCTGCATTTTGCCCAAAATACAGTCTTCACCACACAGACATGTTTCAATGGTGCCTCAAAAGGGGGCAATGAAGCAACCATATCAAATTTCTGCAAACGCAGCAAACTAGCAAAGTTCAGATGACCAAAACGAGCATGACATAATTTTGCATCTGAAATTGCCTTTTCATCAGAAACTGCATTTGTTGAATCTTCCACACACTTGTCATAAGAATTGAGCCTATACAGCCCACGAAACAAGGTGCCAGATACAATAATCGTATCACCAGAAGTCAAATCATGAACAGTACATCTATCATCCACAAATTTGACTACAAGTCTAAGTCTAGCAAGCGCAGAGACAGACAATAGATTCTTCTTTATCCCTGGCACATACAAAGCATCTGAAAGTGTGAAAGTGCTGCCATTTGTAGTAGTAAGCATAATTTTACCAATGCCCTTCACTGGGTAAGAAGCATTATTGGCACATGTGACAGTATTCCCATTAGGGACAGCCTCAAGACAAGTGAACATATCACGATGCGAGATAATGTGCTTTGTAGCACCACTGTCAAAATACCATACATGAGAGTCAACAGAAACTGCCAAACATGCATCATGTACGGATGGGTCATACTGGCAATACACGCTAAACGCCCATTCTGCATCCTGCACAACATTTACAAAATCTACATTTGTAGAAGCATCCGCTATTGTGGCTGCATTTGACTCTTTCTTCTTTGCCTCTTTAGCCTTTAGCTTATGGCAATTTTTAATGACATGATCATTTGCCTTACAATAGTGGCACCTGGTCTTTTTCTTGCCTTTATCAAGATCCTTCTCAGACTTATTGTTGCTACCTGTGGAAGTAGAAGAAGTTGCAGACCTACTAATAGGAGAAGAAATAGTGGAAGAGGCTGCCTTACCACTTCTTCTCTGCTGTGGCAGCAATAAATGCTTGATCAACTGCACATTGCCTGGCCCTGTTTTGCCTGCACTGCGCTTCTTGCAAGAGCTTGTTGACTAAAGTATCATACTTGACAGGATCAAGTTTGTCCTCAGCAAGAAGTCTCCACGTGGAAGCAAAAGTCTGATATGTCTCAGGTAAAGCATCAAGAACAGTCTGCAGCACAAGAGAATGATCAGGAATAATCTCACCTGCAAAAATCAAGTGTTCTTTGAGATCTTTAATCTCAGCAAGAAAAACATTCATGTCATCATCTTCCTGCATAATCTTGAATTCTAGCTCTTTACACAGGTAAGAGATTTTTGCCTTGTTACGCCCTGCATACAAAAACCAGCTAGAATATTCCAAGCCTGTTTTGTTGTTTTAGCTGAACGAATATGTGGGGTGATGTTACGTTTGACAGAAAGTGCAATCAAGGCATGAGCCTGCGCATCTTTACCATCCCAACGAGCTTGTTCAGCAGTGGGTAAAACAGCAGCAATAGTAGAGCTGCTAGAACCTGCAACATCCTCAACAGATCCTACATCCACAGAACCTAGACATACATCCATACCCTGCACAATGTTCCACATTCCTTTTGCAACCAAAACATGCTGCATCATGTATGCCCAAAGTGGATAGTTGTTGTCTCCATCCAGTTTGACTTCACAACATGTGAAATACATCATTACTGTTATCAGCCATGGTCACTGACTGAAACTGATACAAAAGCTACCTGTAATGAAGCAAAGACTGAACAGAAAACAACTTGTGCTATGTAGCACGGTGTCGTGACGTGTAAGGTATAGCCAGGAAAGTACGAGACTTCTAGCTGTGAGAGTTGGTACCAAACCTAACAAGGAAACTCACATTCAAAATTTCCCAAGAAGCATAGGACAAGTCCATTTTTTTATGACATATACATGTGTCAATTCATCTTAATACATCCTTGAATTCGTGTACCAAATGCTTGTCCCTTTCCAAGCATAAATTCACTGGCTTCTTTTTCCAAAACTTTCCAGCTAATCACATGTAGGCATAACATAACCTTTAAGTATTTCCAACATACATGTGACCCTTTTCATTCCATACATCCACTGTCACCATTCCCAACATCTCATAATGTTCTTTATCACCTGAAAATCTAGCTTAAAATTCCAACAACTCACAAACACAAGATGATATATGGCATAACTTTAACATATTCACATGATTTTAAAAGAAATCCATGGCCTGCATTCTAGATCCACTAAGATAGAATCAAAGTCAATTTTTACTAGAGTCCTTGCTGTATTTCTGATTCTTTGATTCCATGTCCCTTGATGCAATATCCTCACATCTCTTCATATCAAACCACCTTTGTTTTACAAAACCTTTGAAGGTTTATTGACACCACGAATTTTCAAACGTGGTAGGTAGGAAAGTAAAATGAAATTTTATCAAATTTTTACTTATCTGAAGGCGGGGGAAGCGGATTTCATACGATTTTCTTTTGAAAAATTATATTCCATACTTCGTTGCAGACGGCGAACAGCTGGCGCATAGCTGATTTTGTGATTTTGAAGAAGGCATATCAATGGGAAGTATTAACTCTGCTCTCTAATTCAAGCCCCAACATGCCATTCGCTGATAGCATGAAATCAAGCTTTCTGGTCGAACATGCTTCTGTCCCTTTTTTTTTCTGCAGATCCCTCTCTGATAAGCGCCGCTTGCCAATCTCTGGTTTTTCTCCTCTTTCCCGCGAAGAAATCGGCGCCCCACACCACCTTTTTCAGCTAGAAATACGTTTTTTCCATTTTGAATTTTATCACTGCGCCTACCATTCCACGCATATAATTTTCAAGTGATAGCCATTTTAAAAAAAATTAACCTTCTTCACACCATAACCTTACTAAGGTTTCCCACACCACATCAAAGAAAGCATCATTTGGCATCCTTATTACACATATGACCTTGCCATCTGAAGCATATGATCATGACCACGACCATTATGTACCATAAAAGTTTTCTGTCTCAGTGATAATATCAACTCAACCATGATAGGCACAGCTTATGAGCAATTCACCATCTCATGGAATCAATAAAGCAGTCAAACCCACAAGCATAATCCAGTCCTATCAAGGCACAAGGTGTCTGCTATCTCCAAAATTCTCCATAAACATAAAAAACTCCACAATTCACGCCACACTGTCAGAGGCTTCGAGACCTAGCTCAGCCTCAGCTCATCTCATTGAACCTCATTGAACATATGTACTCAGGCATCATATAATGACTCATCATGGCACTTAACCTCATGCATCTGGATTTGTATTTGATGGCGTCACATGCATGGTTTCACACCATAGACGTGCCATGGCACGACATCCACCCCCTCTAAACCTGCACATCCTCTGGTATGTGCCAAATCATCATCAAGGTCCACATATAACTGGATGTCGTCTTCATCTTCTGCACTTCCAGGAAGATCATCCTCTTCCTCTTCAACCATATCCATACTACCACTGTCAAGCCTCTCATCCTGAGTCTCTTGTGAATCAAAAGGATCACTATCATGCCTTCTTTTAAATATCTTGATTCTTTTGCCTGCCACAAGATTCTTTATTTCTGTTCCATCAAGCTCACACAGAGTATACGTGGCATTTCCATGCACATGCTTGACAATGTAAGGGCCAAACCATCTTTTTGCAAATTTTCTTTGAACAGTGAATTGGTTGTCAAGGCTACTATCATACATTAGAACCCAATCACCTTCTTCAATAGGTTTTGGCCGGAGTCTGTGTCTACTATCAAATCTTTCTTTATTTTTCAGCCTTGCATCTTTCAAGCGGGCTTTAGCAAGCTCTACATCTTCAGGCCTCCTCTCCAACTGTCTTATTCGCAATGCAAGGAGGTCATCTCTGCTCAATCCTTCCACCCAGGGCAATACATTCCAAGTTAGAACTACTTCTTCAACTGGCATCACTGGCTTCTGACCATACATTAATTCTGCAGCAGGCATGTATCCTGTCACCGAGCTATGAGTTGTACGGTCAGCCCACAAGGCATATGGTAGCAGCTTTGGCCACTCTCGCATTCTTTCTCTGCATGCCTTAGCCAAAGCTTTAATGATTGGAGGATGTCCTCGCTCACTTTTTCCATTGCCCTCAGGATTGTAAGCACATGTTAGGGACAGTTTGATACCAATTCTAGAGAAGAATTCCCTTGCTTCTTCAACATCTAGCTCACCCCTATCAGCTGTTATTTTCCCAATACAACCATACCGGCAGATCACATCTTCCAAGAGAAATTTGCATACTGTTCCCGTACTCTTTGTTCTAAGAGCACGTCCTTCTACCTGATTTGTCAAATCTTCTCTTGCAAGTACAATATACCGCATCTGCCAAATTCCCAAAGGCATTGTAACTAGATCCACTACCCATTTATAGTGCATGGCAGGTGGGTAGGTTGGTTGCAAGCCATCATGATGCCGCACATTTGAGTACATTTGGCATACCATGCATGTTTCCACATATTGGGAAATATCCTTGTACATTCCTTTCCACCAATATTTTTCCTTTATTTTGGTAAAGGTGGCCCACACACTTCTATGTCCAGCCCAGAGACTCTCATGGAATTCTTTCACAAGCTTTCCTTGAGTCTCTTTATCACATATGACTCTCTGTGGCATAGCATTCCTCTGCTTAGGATGCTTCCAGAGGTAACCATCCTTTAGGAAATAGCCATATGCTTTTCTGCGGATCCTCTTAAATTCTGAGTCAGACCAATTTTCTTGCCTTGTCAGAGTACTCAAATATTGACCAATAAGCAACCAATCTCCTTCATATATTTCCTCAATAAAAGACTCAAGTGCATTTGATAGAGGCAAATATGGTCCCCTTTTGCATATGCTGTAGTATAGAACTTTGTACCCACATCATCAATGTCACTAATCATCTCTTTCTCATCTTCATACCTGGCTCTTGATAGCATATCTTCAACTGGATTATCTTTTCCCGCAATATCTTGATAGCATATCTTCGACTGGATTATCTTTTCCCGCAATATGCTCAAACTCAGGATTTAGTGACTTGATATAAGCAATCCACCTAAGCATAGCAATATCTAGAGTGGTACAACTTGCTATCATCCCAAGAAGTGGCAAGCAATCAGTTTCCACAAGTACAGATGCCCCAATAAGATATTCTTTTTCACATTTTAGAGCAGTGACTATTCCCCATAACTCTCTCTTGATCTGTGGATACTTTCGTTGGCCGAAAGCTTAATACCTTTGCTCCAAATCTAATTACATACCTATGATCATCCTCATCATCTTGCCCTACTGCCCATCCTATCCGAGTAGGACTAGTATCAACTGTAACAATCACAGGCCTGCCACACTCATAATCTACCTTTCTCAGAGTGGGTGATGATTGGAGCAAACATTTCAGCTTCCGCATAGCTTTAATATGTACTGCACTCCACAAAAATTTTTGATTTTTCCTCAAAAGTTGATAAAGAGGATCTGCTACATGTGCATAATGTGGGATCCAAATAACATAAAAGACACATGCTCCAAGAAATCTCCTCAGCTCTGTAACATTAATGCATGTCTCTTTCATTCTTTGTATTGCATCTATCTTGGCTAGACAAGGTCGGCGTCCACTAGTACTACAAAGATGTCCCACTATTAGCACTTCACCAACTCCAAACACTGATTTCAGCCCAGATAAAGTAAGATTCACTTCTTCAAGCCTGGATAGAATCATGTCACAATCCTTTATATGATTTGCCACAAACTTGCGGCACCCCTTTGAATTCAAATCCCCATCTTTGTCTTTCTCATCACAGCCCTTTATTGGCACATCATCCAAAAATGGCATAGTTTTTTGTGGTATGAAGTCTCGTAAGACTTTATTCATTCCATTCATCATGTGTGCCACTGAGTTGGTGGCTCCCTGTGGTAAGGTACACATCCTTACTAATCCCAAAGGAGTTCTCATTGTGGTCAAGTCCCTGCTTTGTATATCCAGCTGGAACTGATCATATCCCGAATATAGATCACCCATGGAGTATATAGCTTTCCCTGCAAATGCTTCTGCAAACTCATCCACAATCGGACCTACTCCCACATTCCTGATTGTGACTTTATTTACAGGTTGCATGTCTTGAATAAAGCGCAATGTCCCATTTTTCTTTGGCACAGTAAACCATCTGTTGGAATATGGGGCACATGATGGCTCCAAGATTCCCATCCTAATCTTTTCTTTTAGTAATTCCATCAGCTTTGGCAAGAGAGCCTTTGGTACTGGAATTGGCCGCCCGCAGGTTCCAGGGCACATGTGGAATAGTAAAGATCACCATTGGTGCTGTTACACTTGGATCAACACAGCCTATCTCATGCGGCTGAAAAGCAAAGGCTTTCCCATGTTTTACAAGCATCTCCTCAAAGCATTCCCTTTCAACTGGTAACAGAAAATCCTTCTCACCAATCTTCAGCTCTTTTAGAGTTTCTTGAGTAAATTTATGCCCAATTTTCTTCGGATCTCTAAGATTTGGTTGCATAGAAGCTTCATCTATCTTCTCCTTGCTTCCTGGTGGCAAGGGCAAGGGCAACTGGTTTCACCTTCTTTGCAACCGTTTTGTACTTTGTATCAACATGAGCATCCATCTCGCAATTCATGTTTTTACATTCCACCCCCTCGAATTCCTGGATTATATCATACATCTCCACAGATGACACCTCTATCATTTCATTTCCACCCTGTAAACATGCTCTTCCCATATCAAAAAGCACATCCATAGTATCTATAAATGACACCTCATCAAGCACCCCTGAAATAAACTCATTCTTCCCCAAAAGACCACACTGCTCAAAACTTTTTTGTTCATTTTGTATATGTTTTCGCATGCCACGCTTCAAATCCTTGCTTTTTACAAAAACCAATGACCCATAGCTGGAGAATCCTTGAAAATTTGCTGAAAAGCTATTTACATTGATTGAGTCCTGCGAGAACTCATTTCCCCTTGTACCATTGGAATCTCGCTTTACAATGGCACCTGGCCAAAATCCCTCATCTCCCTGTAATTCATGAATTCTCTGTTTATCTTCGGGAGTGACTGTGCTCGAAGAGACTCACGATTCCTTTCATGGTTAATGCAAACTGTCAAGAACTGAACAACTTTCTTGCCATCCTTACTCCTTATTCTTGCATATGCCGAGCCATCGTCCAAAACTTTTGTTTCCATCCTCACAGTTGTAATGTAGGGTTGCCCAAGGATAAGGGGATACGATGACATCTCCTGAACAAAGAAGTTCTGATCATCTTTCACATCCCCTATAGTTACCCTTACATTTGGACATGCTGCATAAAGCTCTCCAGATGAGTTATTAGCTGCTTTAATCATCCACCCATGATCCACATCCATTGGCCACTTACATTTGTTGTAGAGATTTTTAGCCATAAGATTTATTTCAGACCCATGATCAATTAGAGCGACATATGGCTCTTCCAAATCACCTATCTTGACAAGGGTTTCAGTGGTTGCTCTTGCCCAATGGCTCCTGGAGTAATGACTCTTTGTAAGAACTTCTTTTTCATCATCCTCTTCCACAAAGCGCACTTGTCGTGCCCCATCAGCAGAGTGATTACATTCCACCACATTTTCTCCCTCTTCCTTTTTCTGTACCTGTACTCCATGAGTCTTGGAAGTGCTTGCCTCCCCTTGTGATGGAATAGATTCAATTATGGACTGCCTTTTTCTTCGTATAATATCAATTATCTCATCATGAAATTCTTTCTTTGCAATCCCCAATAGTGTGAACTCCACCCTGCTGTTTAGAATCCTCTCTTCAAGCACCTTTTTGAGATCTATTGCAGCTTCAATATCAGATTGAAGCTTGTAGAGTGGACTTTTCCCTTTACCCTTCTCTTTCATTGTTGCTGGCACTTCTTCCATTGAAACATCCTGTGGAGGTCTGCTATGCTGTGGAGGCATATGTGATGGCCCAGGATCCTTCTTTTCACTTCCACGTGTAACTCTTTTTGATGGCCCTCCTTCCTCATTTTCCCTTTTACGCTTCTCCTCTACTTGTGCCTCATTATTTTGGCATTTGGCAATATAGGCATGAATAGATAAAGAATCCACAGGCTCCTCCCAGCCAGTCTCAAGACATATACAATCACCTGCCTCATGCAAAGCTTGCTTTGACACTTTCTTTGACGCAATTAATTCCATTGTTGATGGCCAAAAATCCTCATTCTCATAATCTTCATCATTCTCAAATCCCTGCTTTAGTTGACCAACCTTTAATCCATAGGTTGCTGCCTCAACCATAGAAATGGCATGACTAGCTCCTCTACCAGCTTTTTCATCCCTCCTTTCCCAAAGTTTGTGCTCAATGGAAGACCAGTCTCTGTAAGATGGATTTTCCCATCTTTGAAAAACACAAGTTGATTTTTAAGAGCTTCTTTATAGCTACCACAATCCTTCTTTGCATGTTCTGGGTCATCACACCATATGCATCTATATGTAAACCCTTCTTTGCTTTGAGGCCTTTGCATAGAAGCCTGCCCCAATGGTAGACCTTTTTCTTCAATCCTGGACATCTTCGATTTTAGGTCACGCATACCCTTGATAAGCCATCCATCGGCCCATCTACCTTTGGAATTGTAGCAGCTGGTTTGGGTAGATTCTCAGGGGTGACAGCAGTTATGGGAGTTGCAGAGCCCATCACCATTTTATCCCTCCTCCGCTGCCGCTTTGCTAACATAGTGACTGCATCCTCAACATCATTCCAATCACTCTTTAATTCCTGCTCTGTATCCTTATCCTCAAGGAGGATTTTCAATTTCTCCTGGAGATCTTTCCCAGGCTGCTTGTAAGAAGAGCTCTGTTTTTCTCTGTCCAAAGTTGTACGCTCTATCCTTGACAGCTGGGCATAGCGCTTCTCAAACTCTCTTAGCAATTCTGTGGCAGAAATTCCCATTTTAGGTTTTGTGACCCATTCCAAGAAAGTTCGTTTGGTCACTCGCTCAGAATCCTCCATGAAATATTCATCCTTTAAAGCAAGCTTGAACTCCTCCCAATTCCTGCCACCATGTGCTATCTACAATCCTCTTATGCGCTCTCTTATTTCAGGAACACATACCAGCTCGAAACTTCGAACCATATCCTCCTCAGTCACCCTGTTTAGCTCCATCTCCTTTATATAATTGCGCAGGTACTTTGTAATGTCCTTCCCATCAAATTGATCCATCTTTTTCACAATTGATTGTAATGCTTTGGTCGTGGAAATTTGTCCTCTCTCAGCAGCTTGTTGCTGTTGCATGTACATGGTAAACATCTGAAACATCTGCATAACTCCGGGGTCAAAATGAACCCCCTGACCCTCAGAATTCTCAGCCTAGCTTCCCTGTATATTTCACCACACTCTCACCCCAGCAGTTTCACGTCGGGTTCACCAAAAAGCTGTCGTGACGTGTAAGGTATAGCCAGGAAAGTACGAGACTTCTAGCTGTGAGAGTTGGTACCAAACCTAACAAGGAAACTCACATTCAAAATTTCCCAAGAAGCATAGGACAAGTCCATTTTTTTATGACATATACATGTGTCAATTCATCTCCATACATCCTTGAATTCGTGTACCAAATGCTTGTCCCTTTCCAAGCATAGATTCACTGGCTTCTTTTTCCAAAACTTTCCAGCTAATCACATGTAGGCATAACATAACCTTTAAGTATTTCCAACATACATGTGACCCATTTCATTCCATACATCCACTGTCACCATTCCCAACATCTCATAATGTTCTTTATCACCTGAAAATCTGGCTTAAAATTCCAACAACTCACAAACACAAGATGATATATGGCATAACTTTAACATATTCACATGATTTTAAAAGAAATCCATGGCCTGCATTCTAGATCCACTAAGATAGAATCAAAGTCAATTTTTACTAGAGTCCTTGCTGTATTTCTGATTCTTTGATTCCATGTCCCTTGATGCAATATCCTCACATCTCTTCATATCAAACCACCTTTGTTTTACAAAACCTTTGAAGGTTTATTGACACCACGAATTTTCAAACGTGGTAGGTAGGAAAGTAAAATGAAATTTTATCAAATTTTTACTTATCTGAAGGCGGGGGAAGCGGATTTCATACGATTTTCTTTTGAAAAATTATATTCCATACTTCGCTGCAAACGACGAACAGCTGGCGCGTAGCTGATTTTGTGATTTTGAAGAAGGCATATCAATGGGAAGTATTAACTCTGCTCTCTAATTCAAGCCCCAACATGCCATTGACAGTCATCGCTGATAGCATGAAATCAAGCTTTTTGGTCGAACATGCTTCTGTCCCTGGTTTTTTTTTCTGCAGATCCCTCTCTGATAAGCGCCGCTTGCCAATCTCTAGTTTTTCTCCTCTTTCCCGCGAGGAAATCGACGCCCCACACCACCTTTTTCAGCTAGAAATACGTTTTTTCCATTTTGAATTTTATCACTGCGCCTACCATTCCACGCATATAATTTTCAAGTGATAGCCATTTTAAAAAAAATTAACCTTCTTCACACCATAACCTTAGTAAGGTTTCCCACACCACATCAAAGAAAGCATCATTTGGCATCCCTATTACACATATGATCTTGCCATCTGAAGCATATGATCATGACCACGACCATTATGTACCATAAAAGTTTTCTGTCTCAGTGATAATATCAACTCAACCATGATAGGCACAGCTTATGAGCAATTCACCATCTCATGGAATCAATAAAGCAGTCAAACCCACAAGCATAATCCAGTCCTATCAAGGCACAAGGTGTCTGCTATCTCCAAAATTCTCCATAAACATAAAAAACTCCACAATTCACACCACACTGTCAGAGGCTTCGAGACCTAGCTCAGCCCCTAAGCTCATCTCATTGAACCTCATTTACAATATGAACATATGTACTCAGGCATCATATAATGACTCATCATGGCACTTAACCTCATGCATCTGGATTTGTATTTGATGGCGTCACATGCATGGTTTCACACCATAGACGTGCCATGGCACGACAACGGTCCACAATAGAATACGTATGCCTGTTTTGTAGAAAACTGCACTGTCAAAATTTTTACAGAAAATGACTAAAACACCTGTGCAGAACTTGAAATACAAAAACGGAGCCCAAAACGACCTCAGATGCAATTTCTGAGAACGCTTTGCTCTTTGAGCTTATTTGCAGAGTATAGGGACCTGCAAGCGCTTGTGAAAGCTCACCTCAATCGGAGAACGTGAGTCGGAGGGTGCTGGCGACGTAGCCCTGGGAGCCGATGCTTGCTCTAATACCAATTGTTGGAATTAGCGTTGCAGGAAAGCACACCAAGCTTGGAGAAGAAGAAGCAAGAATGCACACAACACAAAGTGTATTAGATTGTGTCAATGTACAAAAGATAAGTTAGCCCTAGAAGGATGGGCGTATTTACAAGCCGGGGAAAAAAACTTCCCAGCGGTCCTAAGTATTCACACACATCACTGCCTATGTATATGGCAACAATACAGTGGTTGGGTGGTTGGCTAGGCTGGATTGATGGATCCCAAAACTAAGATTCAATTCTGTTAAGTTACGATAGTTGAAGTAAATCATGGATAATCCTTGTTCTATGGAAAAGAATCAACAAAGATAATATTAGATAATTTGGGAAAAATCTCATACTTTGGGAATTACCTTTTCATTATAGTTTTGGCCATATCTTGAGCATATTAACTCCAAATTTGTCGGACATTATAGATTTAGATCCTACTCTTCAAGATCTTTCTAATGATATGTCACATGATGGGGTTTTGACAAAAGCTTGGATAGGTTCACCATGATCCCATTTTTCAAATGGGAATGGGAATTTTCCCAAATTATCTAATATGGTGTTAACAGCTGTGTCTCTTAACGGGGAAAAAAGCGTTGGTCTTTATGATCCAAGTGCAAGTTCCTCCCTTGACCCAGCCATGTGACCTGCGGATTTAGTCAAAATGAAAAAGGGTAATTTTGAGGCCCTTGACTACGTTCGAATAATTTTTTCTAAAGGAATCGCTTATGCCTTCTGGGGGCGAGAGAAGGTTTTCTGGTTGTTCCGTTTTGGAAGAACTGAGGGATTAGTCTTTTGTCCAGGTATTCATGGGCGAGGCCCTGAGTGGGAGACTATGCCCTGTGCAAGAAGTGCTACTTCCCTTGCTCTAGCACCCAATAATTCGTTGTGCGCAGGGGGCAGGGATCTTTCATTTCCTCTTCATAATACTCCTTGAAGTATCCAATCATTGAACTCATTTCAAATCTTACCTTGAAGCATTCTCTATAGCACTCAAACAAATCTTGTGCACCTACAAGCTGTAGGAAGTCAAAAAGTCTCTATACTGGTGTTTCCTCTGTCACAAAAAACCTTCATCACTTGGACCCATCTCTATGCCATAAACTTTGAATCCAGCCAACAACACCTCTAAATAACCTTGGAAGGTTGTAGCTTAGGAGAACACAGTAGAAGCTAAGATTTTAGTAGCTAAGGAGCGTGTTGGGAAGAAGACGCAATTACTACAATCCAATCAATTAGGATCCCCCTATTTGCACCATTTTTCTACCATTGATGGAGAAACATACGAGACACAGAAATGAACCTGGGTGTAGCTGAGGGGGAAGGTGGGACAACCAAGTAGAAATTGTTTCTCAACAGCACCTCTAAATAACCCTAACAAGGTGTAGCTTAGGAGTACATAATAGCTAGGATTTGGGTAGCTAAGGAGAGTTGGAAACATGGCATGACTACTGCAATCTAATCGATAGATCTGCCCATTCGTGCCATTTTTCTATCATTGATGGAGAAACATACGTGACACAAAAATGATGTTGGTGGGTGTAGTTGAGGGGGAAGGTGGGACAACCAAGTAGAGTTGTGTGGTTTGAAGGTAGATAGGGTACATTGGAAATACCATGCAATTTGCAAAATCCAATATGAATAGATTGATTCTATCGCTTTTACTTTTGACAACGGGCAGCTGGGGTAAGGGATTTGCTTTCTATGGTGGGGTAGCTTAGGGGACTATGAGATCAATGGGGCAGCTTAGTAGGGGGCTAAGGGCAAAGGGAAGCTCAAGGGGTTGGGGGCAAAGGGAAGCTTAGGGGGCAGCTCAGGGCAAGGGGCAAAGGGAAGCTTAGGGGGCAGCTCAGGGCAAGGGGCAAGTCAGTGGCAAAATGTAGCTCGAAGGTAGATTTTTTTTTATTTATCAAATATTTATAGCGCTATGAGGCCACATGGCAATGATACAGATTCCACGTGGACACGCCACGAATTCACACGTGTGAAATATCACACACATGAGAGCCCACATGTCGACGACATATAGATACATATGTGATTTGCACGCATTTACACTCCCCCGTGTGGATACATGTGTCATCGCACAATTCTATTGTCTGTAAACTCGAACCACCCAACTACCCCCAAGCTATCTTACTTGCACTCTCACTCTCATGAAAATCTTACACTCACACTTGCACACGCACTCTCACTTGCACTCTTCAATCTCTTCTTTGATTTTCTGTGTATTCCTCTTCTTCATGTTGAAAGTCAAAAGTATCCCTTTCTGGAGCTTTCTCAATCCATGTGCCATATTTTTGGCAATGTTGTCCTTTTTTGAAAAAGCGTGTTGGGAAGATGTCTTCACACGTGGTCATCATTCCCATGGGTGCGCCACTCATGCCTCGATGACCTGATGAATAGCTCATCTCAAACATTACATCCTCCTCTTCGACTTTGTATCTCTTTGTTCAAGGCTAAATATTTGTTCAAGGCTAAATATTTGTTCTTGATCTTCATTTAGGACTTGCAATGTCTCGACACGAAAACCTAGGCACATTATTAGCACAAAACCACTCAAAACCTACTTTGGAGTCACCAAACAGATGTGAAATAATGTGAATCACAAAATTTTCACTTGAGCAAAGTTGTTGCATGTACAAAATGGAAAAACTCTCATACAGAACTTCTCCTAACTCCACCTCTAATCTAATCAAAACTCACCCACAAAAATGGCAACTAACTGAAAATGACCAACACAATTTTTTTTCAAAACACGTTAGATGTCGTAAGAAAACGTTATAAACACTTTCTTCAACATCAATTTATGAAAAATATTTATTTACAATTATGAAGTGTCACAAGGACTCACTTTGATTGCTCTCTTATTGTTCTTCATTGGTCTTCAAATTACCACTAGGACCCACTTTGATTGTTCTCCTATTGGTCTTCACCTACATCAGTTCCTATTTGATTGCTCTGTTATTGTTCTCCTATTGGTCTTCATCTACATCAGTTCCTATTTGTCTCACTAGAAACAAGTCTCATCCAGACTCTCCGTTGAAGATTAGCTAGTCAACCAACGAGATCCAATTTCATAGTTTTACACTTCACTTAAAAAATTCTCTTGCCATCCATGAATATCTTCCTCAATGTACGCATGGGTGTCTTAGCAGCCCGTGATCCTGTGCATCGCCTAGTTACAACCCTCTAGGATCTTCCTTAGGTGTCATAGTACTTCACTTAGGGGACTGCTTTGTCGGCCCTCACCCATCGTATCAGAGGCACACCATTTTCAACCATACTGCGGCTCGTCAAGACCTTGGCAAGCTTTGCCGCCGGCGCAGGAGACGTCCTTCGATGACTCCCCGCCAACTTTTGCAACATAACTCTCCTTAGATTTCCAATTGTAATGGGGTAAAATCCAAAATTATGAAAATTCATTCTTTCTTGGACATAATAGAATTATAAATAATTCTATTTGTGAATATTAGAATTTAATGCGGATAATTCTTTTTCCAATTGATAAAATATTCTTACATCATTTTATTCTTATAGAAATATTCTAAAATATTCCTTTCTCCATTTTGAACCTCGGCATCAACATGCCCTAAATTATCTATGTAAAATATGATGAAACCTTCTCTTTTGACACCAAAATTAATTTAGGCATTTTCCTAATTCAAGGTTAAAAAAATTCCTCTTTTTAATAAATAATTAAAAATACCCATGTATATACATACCATGAATATACTTATTTTGAAATATGACAGTTGTTCCTCTTTTGATATTTAAAATGTTTGTACATAGAATATCGAGAAAATTTCATTTAAATTTATATATGCATGCATATATAAAAATAATATAACAAAAGTTCTTCTTTTCCCCATTTAAACATTTATGCATAGATACTATAAAATATTTTCAAAAAATGTAACAAAATCCTTCTTTTAGCATTTAAATGTTTATGCATAGAATATGATGAGAAATGTAACAAAATCCTTCTTTTAACTCAGTGTCACCAAAGTCTAGCCTACAATTTTTCTCTTCAATAGCAAATCCTCAAGAAATGCAGAACATTTTTTTTCTCACCTCTCCTTTCCTTAGCTCTACGTTTACCCACAGCCCTAATGACTCCTTGCATCTCATTGGCAAAGTGTTTCCATGAACCCTCAGCTCCCTTTCTCCTTTTTAATTTATTGATGGCTACTTCAATATATTCCACAAAAAGAGGGTCTTTCAGAAGTAAATTATTCACTCTCAATTTCCCAGTAGGGAAATGAGATAAGTCCATATTAGACCCATCAAGATGAGACAAACCCCACTTCCCAGAGGGAGATGGTTAGATAAGTAGAGCTGCAATCCACACCTTCACCCTCAAAGTGTGAGGCACCCATAAAGCCTATTGACTAAATAATAATCTATCAATTCTTGATGAGGAGGATAGATATTGAAGACTGAAATAGGTATGCCCCGGTTTGTCTCTCCAATCCCCAATGCCCCAACTATCCTTGAGCCCCAAACACCTTCTTAGATCTTCCCACTTTGCTTTTTCTTTCCCTGATCAAATAGTGCTACCACCACATATGTCTACTACTCTTTCTACCATAACAAAATCCCCTAATACAATGCAAGACACTTGAACATTTACCCCAGTAATCCAATCCCACATACAACTCCTAACCTTATGATTATGAGCCCCATAGATATTAATGACCCATATTCTTTCACCATTTACTATCATCTCTACTATTGTGACACGAAGTTGGGGTTTGGACTTCGGTCACTTCTTAGAATCAAAACACACTGGTATGAAACCTCACAGCCTCCTCACCTCCCTTTCACTCCCTAGGTTAAGATAAAGATATACAAATCAAAGGTGAGATCATAATTCATGAAAGGAAAGATAAAAGGCTCCGGAGAAGCAAGAATTTCTGCCAGTCTTGCAGCTCTAAACAAGAGGGCAATTCTTTGTTGTTGGAAGAAAATCTTCCGACTCACGATTATGTTAACGGAAACATACGGGGAATATTGGTAAGGTTCATCCGTTCGAATTGGGCGATTTGGATGAAACATATTAAAGAAAATGAATATAGCAATCACTTATAAGAGGATAAGACACATAGGGTTTGCCTTTTGATAAGAGATTAGGAGGAATTAATCATGATTAAGAAGAAATAATGGCCAAAAGTCTATAAAAATAGAGATACACAGAGAATTGTAATTTTTAATCCATATAGTCTATGTAAGAGAGGGTTATATAGATGCGTAGAGCTTGAAGAGAGCTTCGCATCTATATAAAAACTTTCTACAAGACTATAAAACTGTCAAAATTCTATAAAAACAAAGATACACAGAGAATTGCAGTTTTAAATCCATATAGGCTGTGCAAGAGAGGATTAGAAAGATGCATAGAGCTTGAAGAGAGCTTCACGTCTATATAAAAACTTTCAAAAACGAGCAACCGAGCGAAAATTTATGAGCATTTTACTACAAGACTATAAAACTGCCAAAATTCGCCTAAAAGTTAGCAATTTTGGGAGAAATTCTGATCATCAATGAAGTAAAGGATTAAGAAATTAGTTACATGAGTGGAAAGAGCATATAAAGAACTTCCTAGCCGTATGATCAATTTTAGAAATCAATACCCGAGTGATGAGTAATTACCGGTTGAAATTTGGGTATTGGACCACAAAAACTGCACTTTCCTCTCTTTGCATGAAACCTCAATTTTCACATAGCCCCTTGCCTTTCATCTCCTTCATGATTCAAGCTAGAGGGTAAGGGTTAACATTGCTCAGCGGACAATCGTAAAGATTTACCTATGGTCCCCAAAGTCTTTCCACATGCTCATTACCGCTAAAATCATTGGTACCTCCAAAGGAGGGCGGCAATAAGGCAAGGGCTACCTTGAGAAGTCACAGGTCCACCAAGATAATAATTCCTTATCCCACTTATCATGAATCATCAAAGAGGTCCAAAATTGGGTTAAGCATGAGGAGCTAATGCTAAATGAGACATTCACATGTAAAGAGAGTGTTTGAATAAGGGTTTGAAGATAAGAGAGTGTTTGAATAAGGGTTTGAAGATAAGAGAATGGCAATGACACAAAATGCTCAATTGAGGAGGCTCATTCCTTGATTTGAAAGGGAGAGGAGGGCTCCTTTTATAGGTGGAGAATCACCCTCTCTTCCATTGTTACAAATTACAACATAAACATCTTCAACCCTTCAGTGACATAAGGGTAGATGTCACCATCAATTATCCCCTTAGGCTAAGTCTTCTATTGATTATTAAATTGAAGACTTTTTGACTTTGAAAGTGTGATGAGATAATAGCCAAGTCTAAGTGGCATGTAGGTGGAGATCCCACTTACACATGGCAGAATTCTCCTCTTCCATGTAGGCATTCTAGAAGAATCTTTCCCAATTATGCACCTACACACACTCCTCCACATGCCTTCCACACTCCCCAACTTGTAGCCTTATGGTGTGAATACCATATTAATAATACAATTAAAATCCATGTGAGCATAAAGGCCCACTTTTATTTTCCACATCACTAGCCTATCTACCATACCAAAGTATTTATCAAGCATACTTGTGGCATTTACAATGTGTGCACCCTAAATCAAGTAAAACCATTATATTTGAAGATAGTATGTTGTTATTGGGGTAGCCGCCAAGCCGCCGCATCACCACGCTGTTATTCCATTGTGGGCGTCGCAATCTTCTTTGACAAGCTTCCACCTTATTACCATTGAGAAACCATCAAAATATGCACAAAATTGAAAATGAAGGATATCAATTTTTCATGTCACATCTTTTCCCCGCCAGCATATCCTGCATGCTTGTCTTGGGGGTCTGCTGGTGCCATGGTGCTCGAGGGTAAAATATCTTTAGCCGGTACTCATTGGCACGTCCGGGAACCTCTTGGATACTTGCATCCTCTAGAAGATAGGTGTTATTTTTGAACTTTTGCTTTATCCTCAAGGGGCCTTCCCAACGTCGAAGAAGCTTCTTATCTAGCCGTTTCTCCACACGGCCATCATACCTCTTTTCCTCCTAGATCAAATAAAACTATCTCCCCAGCCCCACATTGCCTAGAAGGGCTAAAGGCTCCATCAAAATGCATAGTGAAAGCAGTTGGTGGTGTCTCCAAATCTTTATATACTTCTTCTTTTGTTCCTGTTCCTTCTTCCTCTTCCTTCCTTGTAAGCAAATTTGCAAGAGAGGCCCTAGTGATGTTTTCTATAATAAAAGTGAAAGAGAATTCTTGAAGCTCACAAATCCACTTTGCAAACTTCCCTCCTGCAGGATTGGGTTTGCGGACCAAGAATTGTAAAGAAGGTTGAGATGTGAGAAAGAAAAAAGGGCGAGGTAACAAGTATGACCTGAACTTCTTTACTACAAAAACAAGAGACAACCACCTTTCTCCATTTCACCATACCTCTCCTCAGCATCAGTGAGTTGTCGGCTCGCATAATACATTGGTTGCATATGCCCTTGCTCTCCCTTTTGCAAGAGTATAGCACCCACCACTGAATGTGATGAGACACTTGGGTTCACATAAAAGTCCTCCCCCCACCTAGGAGGCTGCACAATTGGACTTTGACTCATGCATTCCTTGAGCAAACAGAAAGATTGAATTTGATCGGGCCCCATTGGAAAGAAACATTCTTCTTTGTTAACAGATTTATAGGATACATCTTCTCAGAGAACATGTCAACAAAGCGTTGGTAATACTTTGTTTTACCCAAAATCCTCCTTACCTCCCTTACATTGGTAGGTGGTGGGAGGGCCACAATTGCCTGCACCTTCTCAGGATCCATCTCTATGCCTTTTTCTAAGATAACATGTCCCAAGAGAACCACCTTCCTTCGTACCAAGCGGCATTTTCTAGGATTAAGACACCCTTTTGCATCATCAATACTTTGCAAGGCCAACCTCAACTTTTCCAAGTGATCCATGCGGCTTGAATAAATGCAAAAATCATCCAGAAAGACCCTTATAAACTTTCCCAAGTAAGGTGCAAATACCTGACTCATGAAGCATTGAAAAGTTACTGGTGCATTGGTCAAACCAAATGGCATCACCCTTTATGCATACTTTCCCCAAGGGGTGATAAATGAGGTTTTCCTTTGATCTTCTTCACAAATCTGGATTTGAAAGTATCCAGAGTATCCATCACACACTGAATACAACTCATGACCTACAACTTGATCCAAAATCTCATCCTGAAAGGGTAGAGGATAATAATCCCTCTTTGTGCATGCATTCTGAGGAAAAAAGTCCACACACACATGCCATTTTCCACCCTTTTTGGAAGTGACTACAACTGGGGAAATCCACTCTAAATTCTCTACTGGGAAAATAAATCTAGCTTCAAGCAAATTAGTTACCTCCTTCTTAAGCACCTTTGCTTACACTACTCCCAAATGCCTTAGCCGCTGTACCAGTGGCTTACTTTGGGGCTTGGGATCAATCTTATGCTCTACTAGGGTAACTTGGCATACTTGTGAGTAGCTGTTTGCAAAAAGGTTAGGAAATCCATCCAACATTTTTAAGTAATTCTCCCTTTTAGTACCTGCTATGGACTCATCTAGAAGAAGTTCATTTTGTTGGTGAAGATTAGTGAGGTCCACATCTCCTTTCTTGCACATGGTTAAAGAAGCTTCCCCTTCCAAGGCTCCATTGTCTTCAGCATCCCCTCGATCCCTTCCCAGGGAAAGACCAAATGCAACTCCCTCCACCTCCCCTTCTGAGAGATGGAATCCTTGGAGCTACCACTTGTCTCTTCTTCATTGGATGACTCTGATTGAACTTTCGAAAGTTGAAGGTTCACCTCTTACCACTTTCTTGCGACGACTCTTGATGTTGTAGTGGACCTTCTTATTCTCACCTTGTAGAATAAGATCACCTGTCTCCCACTTTTGAATTGCCTTTACTTGGCAAAGCCATGGCCTACCCAATATCAATGGGTAAGCCCTAGCATCAGGCTTTGTAGGAATGACCTGAAAAGTTATAGGTACAGAAATACCACATACATCCGCTCCCAAATTCCTGACAATTCCTAAGGTTTTCACCCTAGTATTATCAGCAAGTTTGATGCGATAGGGAGAGTTAGTAGAAGACAACTTTAAATCAGCATCTTTCATTGTTTTTTCACTCATGACATTGATTGACGCACCTCCATCAATGTATGCATTAGAAATTGTCTGCCCCTCAATGATGACATCAATCACAGGCACATCATCTCCTACATCAATATCCACCTTTTGAACCATAGGAGTCCCATTATCCCTCTTCTTCTTTTTCTTAGACTCCCTTCTGCTAGCCAACTTACCCCATTCCTTTCTAAGCTTTGGAGAGAGTGCCAAAAGCTGCCCAAATGTGATTTGTGTTGTTTTCTCCCTAAGATCTGTTAAGAGGTCATAACTAAGAGATTCATGTCCAAGAGGAAAGTCAGATTGTCCAATTTTTCTCCTAGATGACTTCTTCTTCTTCTTATTTTTCTCCTCTTCTTCAGATTTATCTTCTTGTTCTTCTTCCTGGCTCCTAGTTTTACGACCCCCTTTTGCCATTAATGCCATCAATGTTTCATCTTCTTCTTCTGAGCATGTTTCCTCTAAAAGTGCTAAACTTTTATCCTCACTTTTCCTCAACTTTGGACACTCAATAAAATAGTGCCTCTTCTCTTGACATTCATAGCATGTGACACTACTTCTATCCCTAGGTTTATCCTCAGCTCGTGGAACCCTAGGTGGCCTTGTATTGACTAAGTGTAACTTCAAATCAGTAAATTCTGCCATAAGTTGTGCAATGTTATGATCCAAGGATGGAGCTTGTACCTGAGATGTTGAGGCTATCTCTACTCATGGGGTGGGGTTGGCACACTTGGAGAAGATTGGAATGTGGACTCAATATGAAGAGTGGCCTCCTTCTTCAAAGCAATACGAAGAGCCTCTTTAAAATTAGTGGGATCTTTGCTAAGAACTTTTCCATGTAAGCGGGGATCCAAAGCCCTGATAAACTTGCTCATCTTAAGGTGCTCCATTGTTAAGACAAATTTAGGAATTTTGGGAATTATTCGAGTCCCATTTCTTATAGGATTGGTTGGAAACTCGGTATTTTTGTGTAGTTTGAGCTAACATCTATTTGTTGGTGCACTCTTTGTGCCAATAGATTATATCTTGACACAACTATTTGGCGTATTTGTTTGTAGTTGTATAGATACATACGTGACACTAAACTTAATTGAGATTATACAACACCTTTCATATGAAGAAGATAATGTTAAATACTATCTCCACTTTGAGACATTGAAGTAAAAACATGGGGTTTATTTAATTTGCCAAAAGAATTCTAAATATCATTATAAAAAGGAACCTTAAAAATGAGAGATCTCTAAAGGGTGTGGTGTTAGAAACAACAAAACAAAAAGTAAATCTCAATGACAGTAACAATATGCTAAGTTTACGATTGATCCACAGATAAAAACCCATCTTAGACACTATATCAAGATTATAAATCATGATATATATGCTCAAATTTGAGGGACATTGAAGTAAAAACATGGGATGATAATGCCAAAGAACACTTGTTACATTCAATGAGATTGTTACATTCAAGTTTACAATTTATCCGAAGACAAAAATCCTTCGTCAAGATAATAATTGAGTACAAATTGTATCTCAAACATAGCGTTTTCTCATGTATTGCTCCAATACATACAAAGTTTCTCTATCATAAGCTGCTTCATTTACTAAAGTGTTGCAAGTATACTCCCGTTTGTTCTTTGCATAAATCCAACCAAGTAACCATGCGCTGATTGTTGTCTCCAAAAAACTTTGAAGCTCCTCTATATTTTGATTCCACATCTTTGGAAAAATCAAGTAGGTTCCGGGCATATTCCACATTACATTGTAGAGGGTATCATCAAAAATTAGTGTGTTATTTCCATCCACGTCATGAAAAATTCTCCATGCTACATCTAAGTTTTTGTGGTATACAAATCGATATCCAATAAGAAGATCTGTCTTTTGACATGCTGCATGCCCTGCTACAACCTTAAACTTTTGATGGTGCCGAGGAAAGCACAACTCAAGAATGCGTCGAGTCCTTTGTAGTCTATTAGTACTCCAGATCCATACCTCAAACCATTGCATACAAAAATCAAGGAAAGTGAATGCATCTTTGCGAATCAAATGCCAAACACTTGTATTCTCTTCCACAAGATGCATATGTTTGGCCCAGTCTGGACATACATCACCATGTTGCATCTCAATGGTCTTAAGTAAAACACCATTGAGTTCAAGTATCAATACTCTTCTTTGTTTCCTTATTGTATCTGGGGGTGGTGGAACTCTTTTACCTCTAGGTACATAAGTCACCAATGATTGGTGCCACCTCAATAGTAAGTTTTCTGTACACTTGAAATCAAAGCTATATGCTTCAACATATCCTGTTGAAAACAAAATGTTTGGTTAATGTACATTCAAAATTTTGAATAAATATATTATGTGCCAACAACATAAATTCATCCATGATATGGATGGTCTTAAACCTTCATAGACAAATGCTCCAATACCTCATTAGTTCAACCAAAAAAATAAAAGAGCGAGTATATTGTCAATGCTAAATTTCATCAAATTTATTGAATATGATGTATAAAAGATTTTCACTATTGAGATAATTGAGTCTATCCAAATTAAATTATTATGATATTCATAGCCTTACACCTTGACAAGGTAATATATTCAATAAAAAACAAACACATCTTTATTGCAATCGAATTGCAAATATTGACAAAAGAGATAATCAAATGACAGTAAGTTTGAAGGCATTTGATTTCTTGATACAATAGTGTAAAGATTTGGCTCGTACAATCCAAAAATTAAACCCATCTAAGTACATTGTTTTGGCCAAAGCTTAAGTCTATCTTATGGGCTTTTAGGTACAAAATGGCTCCAAACATTCTGCACCCAACAAGTCTTGATATTTGTACAGATCTCATACTTCAAACTGCACGTTTAGACCTCAGAAATGGTTTCCTTCGACCTGCACAGCAATAACTAGTTTGGGTTAGGTTGGAATCTGATTATACTGTCACTCAATGTTTAATGAAACCAGACATTATCCTACCCATAAGCTCAAGTAAGCCTTTTGTAGCCTTGATATGTATGCTTTTGCTGCAACTCCACTTATGAGATGACCACGATCATATCCCAAGCGAGTAGCATAAGCAATAGCGTGTTGATCACTCAAAATCCTTCTTTTGTAACATACTTTTAACAAGCTTAGCTGGTCTTTGGATAGTAATGGTACTCCAGCTTTGGATGCCAACATTGCTAGATCCTTGCTTATAGATTCTATTTCTCTTTTTTCCCCTCTTGATTGGACATACTTTAGCTTATCACCATATAATGGTAAGTGTGAAGATGCAGAAGATGAGTTTTCCACTTCTTCTCGCAAAAATAGGGAGGTGAATTGGAGCCATTCTTCCAGTACATCTTGAAAATCGATAAATAAATTATGGCCATGTGTGATAGGAGATTGACCTAGCCGATTAAGCAAAATAATAGACCTAATGTCATTTGTATTATTTAGATTTAAAAGGTAGGGTAGAAGGTCATTGCACAGTACGTAGTCGTGCCCTCCTTGAAAACTTTCAGGGAAGAGACAGTTGTCTTTTGGATTAACACATCCCTTGAAAGGGCTATCATCAATAAGCAATGTATTCTTCTTATTGCAAATATCTTGGAACTGATTCCAAACCTTGAGTAAAGGTTTAAACATAGCCTCAACAGTAGGCTTATTTGGCCTATACACTTTTCGAAGATTATGGATATAACATTCTTCTTGTCCCCACACCATAAAGAAATGATATTTCTTATGTGCATACTGTTCAAGAGTGTTTACATAGGCACAAACATTCTTGTGTAGCATGGTGGACCAAATACCAACATGAAAGTACTGGCAAATCTCATCCAAAAATTCAAAACACCCGGGGCGAATAACAACTGTGGTGCGACCAATATCAATTCGAATACAATTTGTTTGTGGATGCCTCTTCTCTTCCTTGTTGAGTAAAACTCCATTAAGATCAAGTATAAGTGCATGTTTCTTTATGGTGATTGCACGAGGAATATTTTCTGCATACAATACAGAAGAATGATAACACTTTAATGTGTTTACATACTTAACAATATTAAAACAAGTGATCCTATATTATCAATGAGAGCTAATTACAACAAAACATCCACAAGTTTACTTTCGTTTCATGCTCCCATATTCATCTATGACGATGGCTCCTATACGTGATTGCATTTCCCTATTGATTGGTGAAGATTGAAATACTAATCTATCTCCATCTCTCTCAAAAGAATATAAACTTCCAATAGGCCTACTCTTTTGTGTATCGGAACGTAGCTCCTCAACACGTTTCTCTATTTCTTGCGTACTTAACTTGTGATTGTTAGAAGCAGCTATACCTGCAAAAACAACTCTCGCTGAGAAACATACTTTTTAACACACAAAATTGCTGAATAAATCATCTTAAATAACATCCTATTGAAAAAGATATACCTTTAGTTTTCTTGGCACCCTCTGCCACCACTACAGAGTCCTTGATTTCAACTATTCTCTCTTTATTCGTAGCATATGTAGCCTCATCAATTTCTTCAACACCCTCTGCCACCACAGAGTCCTTGATTTCAACTATTTTCCCTTTATTTGTAGCATATGTAGCCTCATCCATTTGTTCAACAATCTCTTCTTGTCTCTCCTTGGTTGCAGAAGTCTCTTGAAGCTCTTCATTGACTTTATCTTTATTCTCACTAACCTCAACATTAACTTTCAAATTAGGAATGTCCTTAGTCTCTTTAGTCCTATCACTTGAAGGCCTTGAAGATGTTTGCAAAGCTGAATCATTGATGTGATCTACCTCCACCATGTTGTCTTCATTATTTCTAGCATTTAAATCATGAGAGTTGATCTCTCTAGTAGGGCTTTCATGATGATGTTCTAGTTGAGCAATGTTATCTTCGTCTTTCCCTTCTTTGTATATATCTGTAAGATTAAAATAAAATGCTATTACTTTTAGGATTTAAATAATACAACAAGGCTAATACAATACTAGTCATTTTTATATCTACACATATACTTTGTATCCAAACTTAGATTACTAAACTTCGACTGATGTACCATAATGAATTAGGAACCATAACATAAGAGTCAAACTTGAGTTTGAGCCTCACTTACAAGGGCAACGTAAAGATCGCTCAACTTGAGATTGTGCCTTGTGTTGGAAGACATCCCCAAGGTTGGACATAAGTGGAGGTACGGTTGAAACTTAAGTTTGAGACTCACCGCTACACTAGGATATGGAGTAAGTGTAATTTCTTAATAGTAAGTGTGCGTCATCATTTGTATTAGGCTCAAACTTAATTTTGAGCCTCACTGCTACACTAGGATATGGAGAAATTTCTTAATAGTAAGTGTGCATCATCATTTGTACTAGACGTTGGCATGAAATAAAGGATAAATAGAATAGAAATATTCACTTTAATAGAAAAATGTTAAAAGTGAATCCAAAAAAGCCAATGTATTAATCAAAAGACAAATTATTATTTCAACAAATCCACACTTTGAACAAAACCTTTGCTAATATTAGTTGTTGATAAGCTCCTTTCAATGATTCGTTGTACATTCATAATAAGCACTATCAATGCACTTTTCTACCTTTCTTTGGTTGAGAGCTTGATGGGCTATGAGCATGGAAAGCCTTGTTGACATCTGTATCCCCAATCTTCTCAACGGCCATAGCAACCCCAACATTTGTAGCTTCCATGGCTTTTTGCAGAATCCAATATATCATCACCATTCCCACCTTCATCATCATTTTCATGCCTTCCAATATCTTCAAAATTGTCTTCGGCATCCTCATTGAATAGAGCATCATTCCCTTGGTCCTCTTCATTCCTTTGCCCTGCATCTTCAAAGTCTATAGCATCCCCAACTTCTTTATCATCATCTGTGTCATTTTTGTTGTCAATATCATCACCTTCCTCTTCGTCCTCTGTACTTGGTGGGTCATCAATGTGAAGATTTTGAAGGTTCTCTTTTTCTGCATCATCTAGTGTTTGCTTTTTTGTGCCGCCACTTGCACCACACCACTCTTGCAAGGACGGGTGACCATCTAAAAGAGCAGAGCACTTTGATTCTAATGCCATCGCTTCCAAATCATCTTTGCATAAAGCAATACATCGTCTCTTCTTTAGCAAGCTCTCCTCTATCACAACTCCACCACAATATATCTCTACAACATAGCTCTGTTCAGGACAAAACCCTGTGATAAGACCATCAATAAAGCCTTTGTCGATGAATTCTCTATTTTGGCCACTAGATCCTGAGATGAATACCTTTTTTGTGAGAACCTTATCAATGGCCTCAAACTTGTCAGCCTTGCTGATGAAAAGAATAACAGTTGCAATCTCAACTGTTCCAGATGTCCAGGCATCATCTTTTTGTGTGTGGATCACACCAAATTCATACTGCACCTTTGTTGACTGGCTAGAAATCCCTTCGATAAGCATTCCAATGGTGATGAAATCAACAAAACACACAAGAATATATTCATATTGTGAGTTTAGTGTGTTCAAAGCAAGTGCCAACTTGGAGAAAAATTCTGACGAGAGCTGCTCCTTTGTACCATGTAGGTCCATGATTGCCAGCTGAAATGGTACATGCTCTTCACTACTACAGAAGGCTATAATCTTTGTCATATCAAAACCCACCCCCCTAATTTTCCAAGGAATCGACTCTTGTTGAGATACAATACCCATAGATGCTCTATATAGGTGATTCAGTAAAGTTACTACACTTTTTGAAAGTGAAGGATTTTTTTTTGAAGGATTGAGAGCATCCCTAACAAAGGACTGGCTGTAGCTCCTCAATTGATTATACTCATACTCCCCTAGCTTATATGTCTCTCACACACCTGTTCCCAAGTCATCTTTTCCCTTGTCAGATCAAAATAGAAGGCGATTATTGCATCTTTGAGAACTCGATCTGTTTTTAGCTTCCAAGCCATCTCCTCCATATCCATTCTTTGATGGGTTTGCTTTCCCTTTTTAAGCAGTATTCTCTTGTCAAGAAGTGATGTTTGAATGTCCAAAACTTCACTCTTCTGAAGGCCTAAAATGCACCTAAACAGCGTTGGGCCTAGTTGGACTGTTCCTGGTGCCTGCTGAATTTGCCCACTCTTCAAAGTTGGAAGTCTGGGATTTTGATCAAGACCTTTAGTTTTAGTTTCGCCCTTTGTATTTGGTAGCAAGCCTTTTGCATAAAGCCTCATGATCTTAACCCAGTTCTGCCGCCATACATCATCATCACATAGAAGCAAGTGTAAATCATTTGTAGTTTGAGAAGAAGCCTTACATGCATCTTTCTTATGCTACTGCTATACTTAAAACTATAGATCTATGAAGAAGTAAAGAAGAAGTAGTGTAGGTCTATGATTTACCAAGATATAGCAAAGAATCAAAAGAGTACCTTCCAAGACTCGTCCATCTTGGGTTGATTGACACCAGGCAAAGGTTTACTAGGACGACCGTTTGCATGCCATTGTGCTCGAGCTTGTAGAAGTTGATCGAGGAATGGCTCCTTTTGCATTGACTTTGCAACAGATAAATTCGCATCCTTGGAAATGTCACGAGAAATCTTGGGCGGGCAATTTACAATTATCTTACATCTCCTGAACCTGAATTGCTGACGCAGTGGAGGGGTCACTTTAGCCATATTTAGAGCTTGCAAGCTTTTTGCAGCACTAATGGAGTGTTGACCAGAGATAATCCAATATTCAACTTTATGAATATCTTCTTTTGCGAGTTTATCAAGGGGTTGTTTTGTAGCACGATTACAGGGCATCAAAATTGCAAGTATCTCCTCTTGCTTTGGGTCCTCAATAAAGTCTTGGGTCAAAATACGAACCCAATCCTTATTTAACCTTCTATACACATAGTTTGAAGGAGCAGGATAACATTTCATCACATCAATGCTGAAGACCTCATTTAGACCAAAGGGATAATATCCCTTCTTTATTTCTAATGAGATAATTGCTTTGCTGCCCTTGTTTAGAGTCTCAACCTCCATTAGCTCGTCCTCGGATGCATCTATCTCCTTTGAACCACTTGCTGGTTTTGTCCTTTGCCTCTTTAAAGAGATTTCCTGAACCTTTGTAGAGTGCTTTGCCTTTCTCTTCTTTGCAAGTGCTTGCTCCTCTTCTTGCACCTGAGAGCCTGCCATGTCTTCAGCTGCTATTGTGCTTACATCAAGGACTTTTATTTTGTCACCCTCCTTTTTATGTTTTGAAGAAGTTGCACCAGCATTTGTAGATGCTTCAAGTGCACTCTTGACTATGGCCCTGCCTTTTTTCTCCACAATTTTCCTAACTTGAGTGGTTGTTGTCTCCTTTTCAGGTATGGACTTTTTTCGTGAATCCAAAGCCTTCTTTGCATGCCTCACTGCTTTCACCAGGTCCTCCACATTATCCACCCCTGAGTCTTCTTGATTGGAAAAGTCAATGATCTTCAATCCTAACTTTACAATACAATTGTCCTTTCCTAGTTTACTGCCAGTCATGTCTGCTGGGTGAAACGTTTCCAATGATAACCAAAACTTATTTGCTTTTGTAGTTTCTCCTTCTAGCAATATAGTGCATGTGAAGCATGGATTTGCTCTTGCATCCACATCATCCTTAGCGCCTACCACAATCCCCATATCTCCATATGATGTATCACCTTGAGACAAAAACAAATGGAGGACTCCTTTGAAGTTTGCACTAGCATCGTAGCTATCCACAAACCATTTTACTCCTTCTTTGTTACTCAATTCGAAGGTTTTATCCACCTTAATTCTAGGAGTGACACTTTTAGCTTGAGTTGTTGTTTCGAGAGCATCCAGAGTAAAGATTGGTGCACCATGTGGTAGCGGGCGCTCTGCTAGCTTCCATTCCTGTGAAGCAAAAAAAAAAGTTTCAAAACCTTAGAAAAAAATGGATTTAAATGCTACATATCAAATCAAAACCTATCAAACTTAAAAAACTTAATGCATGCTACAAAAAGTTATCTTGAATAGCAAGAGCCTCACTTGCATTTACTTAATCTATACAGAAGCTCGACTTGGAGCCTAGATCCAAGTTGTGCACTTATATGCTAGGGGTACACTAGCATAGAGAGACAAGGCTCAAACTCAAGTTTGAGCCTTAAGGCGAAGTTCCATGTATGGGAGACTTGAACTTAAGTTGGAGTCTTAAGAGGCCAGAGTACAGTAGCATGGAGAACAAAGGCTCAATCTGAAGTTTGCGCCTTAAGGCCAGTGTACACTAGCATCGAGAGCCAAGGCTCCAACTCTAGTTCGAGCCTTAAAGCTAGCATGGAGAACAAAGGCTCCAACTCAAGTTCGAGCCTTAAGGCCGAGGTGCACTAGCATGGAGAGCAAAGGCTCAAACTTAAGTTCAAGCCTTAAGGGGCCGGGGTGCATTAGCATGGAGAGCAAAGGCTCAATCTGAAGTTCGAGCCTTAAGGGATCGGGATGCACTAGCATGGAGAGCAAAGGCTCAAACTGGAGTTCGAGCCTTAAGGGACCGGGATGCACTAGCATGGAGAGCAAAGGCTCAATCTGAAGTTCGAGCCTTAAGGAGCCGCGGTGCACTAGCATGGAGATCAAAGGCTCAATCTGAAGTTCGAGCCTTAAGGGACCGGGATGCACTAGCATGGAGAGCAAAGGCTCAAACTGGAGTTCGAGCCTTAAGGGACCGGGATGCACTAGCATGGAGAGCAAAGGCTCAATCTGAAGTTCGAGCCTTAAGGGGCCGGGGTGCACTAGCATGGAGAGCAAAGACTCAAACTCAAGTTCGAGCCTTAAAGCCAGAGTACACTAGCATGGAGAACAAAGGCTCAATCTGAAGTTCGAGCCTTAAGGGGCCGGGGTGCACTAGCATGGAGAGCAAAGGCTCAAACTCAAGTTCGAGCCTTAAAGCCAGAGTACACTAGCATGGAGAACAAAGGCTCAATCTAAAGTTCGAGGCTTAAGGCCAGTGTACACTAGCATCGAGAGCCAAGGCTCCAACTCAAGTTCGAGCCTTAAGGCCCGTGTACACTAGCATCGAGAGCCAAGGCTCCAACTCAAGTTCGAGCCTTAAGGCTGGTGAGAGCCAAGGCTCCAACTCAAGTTCGAGCCTTAAGGCTGGGGAGAGCCAAGGCTCCAACTCCAGTTCGAGCCTTAAGGCCGGTGTACACTAGCATCGAGAGCCAAGGCTCCAACTCAAGCTCGAGCCTTAAGGCTGGCGAGAGCCAAGGCTCCAACTCAAGTTCGAGCCTTAAGGCCACACTAGCATCGAGAGCCAAGGCTCCAACTCAAGTTCGAGCCTTAAGGTTGGGGAGAGCCAAGGCTCCAACTCAAGTTCGAGCCTTAAGGCTGGGAAGAGCCAAGGCTCCAACTCAAGTTCGAGCCTTAAGGCCGATGTACACTAGCATCGAGAGCCAAGGCTCCAACTCAAGTTCGAGCCTTAAGGCTGGCGAGAGCCAAGGCTCCAACTCAAGCTCGAGCCTTAAGGCCCCGGTGTACACTAGCATCGAGAGCCAAGGCTCCAACTCAAGTTCGAGCCTTAAGGCTGGGGAGAGCCAAGGCTCCAACTCAAGTTCGAGCCTTAAGGCCGGTGTACACTAGCATCGAGAGCCAAGGCTCCAACTCAAGTTCGAGCCTTAAGGCTGGCGAGAGCCAAGGCTCCAACTCAAGTTTGAGCCTTAAGGCTGGGGAGAGCCAAGGCTCCAACTCAAGTTCGAGCCTTAAGGCCGCCGGTGTACACTAGCATCGAGAGCCAAGGCTCCAACTCAAGTTCGAGCCTTAAGGCTGGGGAGAGCCAAGGCTCCAACTCAAGTTCGAGCCTTAAGGCTGGTGAGAGCCAAGGCTCCAACTCAAGTTCGAGCCTTAAGGCGGGTGTACACTAGCATCGAGAGCCAAGGCTCCAACTCAAGTTCGAGCCTTAAGGCTGGGGAGAGCCAAGGCTCCACTCAAGTTCGAGCCTTAAGATCGGTGTACACTAGCATCGAGAGCCAAGGCTCCAACTCAAGTTCGAGCCTTAAGGCTGGCGAGAGCCAAGGCTCCAACTCAAGTTCGAGCCTTAAGGCCGGTGTACACTAGCATCGAGAGCCAAGGCTCCAACTCAAAGCCAAGGCTCCAACTCAAGTTCGAGCCTTAAGGCCGGTGTACACTAGCATCAGGAGCCAAGGCTCCAACTCAAGTTCGAGCCTTAAGGCTGGGGAGAGCCAACGCTCCAACTCAAGTTCGAGCCTTAAGGCCGGTGTAGCATCGAGAGCCAAGGCTCCAACTCAAGTTCGAGCCTTAAGGCTGGGGAGAGCCAAGGCTCCAACTCAAGTTCGAGCCTTAAGGCCGTTGTACACTAGCATCGAGAGCCAAGGCTCCAACTCAAGTTTGAGCCTCAAGGCCGGTGTACACTAGCATCGAGAGCCAAGGCTCCAACTCAAGTTCGAGCCTCAAGGCCGGTGTACACTAGCATCGAGAGCCAAGGCTCCAACTCAAGTTCGAGCCTTAAGGCCGGTGTACACTAGCATCGAGAGCCAAGGCTCCAACTCAAGTTCGAGCCTTAAGGCTGGGGAGAGCCAAGGCTCCAACTCAAGTTCGAGCCTTAAGCACACTAGCATCGAGAGCCAAGGCTTCAACTCAAGTTCGAGCCTTAAGGCCGGTGTACACTAGCATCGAGAGCCAAGGCTCCAACTCAAGTTCGAGCCTTATGGCTGGGGAGAGCCAAGGCTCCAACTCAAGTTCGAGCCTTAAGGCTGGCGAGAGCCAAGGCTCCAACTCAAGTTCGAGCCTTAAGGCCGGTGTACACTAGCATCGAGAGCCAAGGCTCCAACTCAAGTTCGAGCCTTAAGGCTGGGGAGAGCCAAGGCTCAACTCAAGTTCGAGCCTTAAGGTCGGTGTACACTAGCATCGAGAGCCAAGGCTCCAACTCAAGTTCGAGCCTTAAGGCTGGCGAGAGCCAAGGCTCCAACTCAAGTTCGAGCCTTAAGGCCGGTGTACACTAGCATCGAGAGCCAAGGCTCCAACTCAAAGCCAAGGCTCCAACTCAAGTTCGAGCCTTAAGGCCGGTGTACACTAGCATCGAGAGCCAAGGCTCCAACTCAAGTTCGAGCCTTAAGGCTGGGGAGAGCCAAGGCGCCAACTCAAGTTCGAGCCTTAAGGCCGGTGTAGCATCGAGAGCCAAGGCTCCAACTCAAGTTCGAGCCTTAAGGCTGGGGAGAGCCAAGGCTCCAACTCAAGCTCCGGGGGGTCACTATATGTAAAATATCCCTATCGCGTGCGTTCAAGGCCTATATTTTAAATCCCTTATTTGTAAATTTTTAAATCTATATAATATCCCCTTTTCTTTATGAATCTGTAAATTTTTTTGAAAAAATTTTAAATCATACCCTTATGTAAATATATTTCTGTAAGTTTCATAAATTAAAATTATGCTTCTGTTGAGAACGCACGTGATATTCACATTTTTTTGTGAGTGACCCCCCCGAGAACTCAAGTTCGAGCCTTAAGGCCGGTGTACACTAGCATCGAGAGCCAAGGCTCCAACTTAAGTTCGAGCCTTAAGGCCGGTGTACACTAGCATCGAGAGCCAAGGCTCCAACTCAAGTTCGAGCCTTAAGGCCGGTGTACACTAGCATCGAGAGCCAAGGCTCCAACTCAAGTTCGAGCCTTAAGGCCGGTGTACACTAGCATCGAGAGCCAAGGCTCCAACTCAAGTTCGAGCCTTAAGGCCGGTGTACACTAGCATCGAGAGCCAAGGCTCCAACTCAAAGCCAAGGCTCCAACTCAAAGCCAAGGCTCCAACTCAAGTTCGAGCCTTAAGGCCGGTGTACACTAGCATCGAGAGCCAAGGCTCCAACTCAAGTTCGAGCCTTAAGGCTGGGGAGAGCCAAGGCTCCAACTCAAGTTTGAGCCTTAAGCACACTAGCATCGAGAGCCAAGGCTTCAACTCAAGTTCGAGCCTTAAGGCCGGTGTACACTAGCATCGAGAGCCAAGGCTCCAACTCAAGTTCGAGCCTTAAGGCTGGGGAGAGCCAAGGCTCCAACTCAAGTTCGAGCCTTAAGGCTGGCGAGAGCCAAGACTCCAACTCAAGTTCGAGCCTTAAGGCCGGTATACACTAGCATCGAGAGCCAAGGCTCCAACTCAAGTTCGAGCCTTAAGGCTGGCGAGAGCCAAGGCTCCACGAGCCTTAAGGTTGGGGAGAGCCAAGGCTCCAACTCAAGTTCGAGCCTTAAGGCGTGTACACTAGATTGGAGAGCCAAGGCTCCAACTCAAGTTCGAGCCTTAAGGCCGGTGTACATTAGATTGGAGAACAAAGGCTCCAACTCAAGTTCGAGCCTTAAGGCTGGGGCGGGGTACACTAGCATGGAGAGCAAAGGCTCAAACTCAAGTTCGAGCCTTAAGGCCGGTGCATTAGTATGGAGAACAAAGTCTTAATCTAGGTCGAGCATTAACACATAAGTTCTATGTAGAGGAGGCTCGAACTTAAGGTGGAGTCTATATCCAAGTTGTGGAGTCTATCTTGGATCAGTTTTACAGGTTCTTGACATATGTGAAGATACAAAAGAGAGCAGCAAGAGGTGGAAACCATCTACGACGAGCAACGATCGACAAATGACACACTTAGCGTGCAATCAAGTAAGCGTTTATATTAGTGTAGACAATCAATTAAAGAAGGACTTACTTGCTGAAGTCTCCGATGTTGCACAGTCTTGATCTTGACGGATGCTTGAGGTATCCGTGGAAAAGAAACCGCTAGAAACGCAGGGCTGCAGAGATTATTGCTGCGAGAGATCTGCTCCGGGGTGTGCTTGAAACGCAGGGCTGGATCTGCTCCAAGGTGCGCTTGAAACGCAGGGCTGCAGAGGGCGCGCTTGAAACGCAGGGCTGCAGAGACACAAGGAGCGGAGAGTATTGCTGCGAGAGATTTGGTCGAGGGTGCGCAGGTTTTTTGTATGGGCGAAACGCAAGGTCGGTCGTTTTTCCTTTCTGCGAGCGAAGGCGGGTGCGCAGGTTTTGTTTGCGAGGTCGGTCGATTCTGTTTTTTGCAAATTTTTTTTGGAGAGAGAAGGCGAAAAAATTCTAGGGGTCGGCGGGGAATTTCGGGGTGCGGGCGGAATTCCGTTGGGGGGAATTTCGAATTTTAATTTGGGGGGGAGTTTTTGAATTTGAATTCGATTTCGGCGGCCGTGGGGGGAAACTTTTGAATTTTGAATTTGGGCGGCGCGCCGCGACGACGGAGGAGGGGGGGCTAGTTCTGCTGCGCCGCGCGACGGAGGAGGAGGGGGGGCTGGTGCGCGCCGGAGGAAGGGGGGCTGTGGGCGCCGACGGCGGAGAGGTGAGGCCGGAGGAAGCGGGGGCGGGCCTGTGCGCCGACGCGCCGGGAGAGGAGGAGGGGGGGCTGTGGGCGCCGACGGCGGTGGAAGGGGGGGGCGGGCGGGCCTGTGCGCCGACGCCGGGAGAGGAGGGGGCGGGCCTGTGCGCCGACGCTGGGAGAGGAGGAGGACGCGGAAGGGGGGGCGGGCCTGTGCGCCGACGCCGGGAGAGGAGGGGGCGGGCCTGTGCGCCGACGCCGGGAGAGGAGGAGGACGCGGAAGGGCGGGCGGGCCTGTGCGCCGACGCCGGGAGAGGAGGGGGCGGGTCTGTGCGCCGACGCCGGGAGAGGAGGAGGACGCGGAAGGGGGGGCGGGCCTGTGCGCCGACACCGGGAGAGGAGGAGGACGTTGACGGAGGAGCGCCGGGACGGCCCGGCAGAAAGGTGGTTTCGGTTTCATTCCCCAAGCCCAAGCCCAAGCCCAAGCCCAGGCCCAGGCCCCAGGTCCCAGGTCTTTTGATAATAGTCACTATCACTTTTGGTTATATACTCATCTTCATCCACACCCCACTTGTTCTATGGGATTAGGCTAGTTTCCCTCTCTATTCCTACTTGCTTGTGTAATAGACAAGGCTCCAACTCAAGTTCGAGCCTTGAGCTTGAGATTTCTTGTTTTCTTCCCTATTTTTCCCATACACCCCACTTATTCTATTGGATTATCCTAGCTTCCCTCTCTATTCTTACTTACTTGTGTAATAGACAAGGCTCCAACTCAAGTTCGAGCCTTGAACTTGACCTTGAACTTGAGATTTTTTGTTTTCTTTCCTATTTTTCTCATACACCCAAATATACTTATAAACTATGCGATTAAAAATTCAAATAAAATCTATATAATGCACAATGGCTCATTCCCCAAGCCCAAGCCCAGGCCCAGGTCCCAGGTCTTTTGATTATAGTTACTTTCACTTTTGGTTATATACCCATCTTCACCCACACCCCACTTGTTCTATTGGATTATCCTAGCTTCCCTCTCTATTCTTACTTACATGTGTAATAGACAAGGCTCCAACTCAAGTTCGAGCCTTGAACTTGACCTTGACCTTGACCTTGACCTTGAGATTTTTTGTTTTCTTTCCTATTTTTCTCATACACCCAAATATACTTATAATCTATGCGATTAAAAATTCAACTAAAATCTATATAATGCACAATGGCTCATTCCCCAAGCCCAAGCCCAAGCCAAGGTCCCAGGTCTTTTGATTATAGTTACTTTCACTTTTGGTTAGTTACCCATCTTCACCCACACCCCACTTGTTCTATTGGATTATCCTAGCTTCCCTCTCTATTCTTACTTACTTGTGTAATAGAAAAGGCTCCAACTCAAGTTCGAGCCTTGAACTTGACCTTGACCTTGAGATTTTTTGTTTTCTTTCCTATTTTTCTCATACACCCAAATATACTTATAAACTATGCGATTAAAAATTCAACTAAAATCTATATAATGCACAATGGCTCATTCCCCAAGCCCAGGTCCCAGGTCCCATGAGTATAGTTACTTTCACTTTTGGTTATATACCCATCTTCACCCACACCCCACTTGTTCTATTGGATTATCCTAGCTTCCCTCTCTATTCTTACTTACTTGTGTAATAGACAAGGCTCCAACTCAAGTTCGAGCCTTGAACTTGACCTTGAACTTGAGATTTTTTATTTTCTTTCCTATTTTTCTCATACACCCAAATATACTTATAAACTATGCGATTAAAAATTCAACTAAAATCTATATAATGCACAATGGCTCATTCCCCAAGCCCAAGCCCACAGGCCCAGGTCCCAGGTCTTTTGATTATAGTTACTTTCACTTTTGGTTATATACCCATCTTCACCCACACCCCACTTGTTCTATTGGATTATCCTAGCTTCCCTCTTAGCAAATTAGCATTGATAGGTGAGATTCAAACTTTGGTTGGAGCCTGAACTCATGTTGAGATTGAATTACATTTATAGTTTTGTGTACTACCGCAAAAACATCGCTTCAGTCTTTCTTATTGAGATTTTGATTTTTTCAGGGATTGGAGGGTCTAAAACAAGGTGCTTCAGTGTTTCTCATGGATGGTTCTGCAAGGAAGGCACGCGGGGTTATTCATTCTATTGATGCATCTCAAACATGTGGTTTTCAATTCATTGGTGAGACATGTGCAGCAATACATGTTCAACAAAGCTTTGATGACACATTTCTCATTCCATTTGCCACAATGGATGCAAGAACAATGTCTCAAGCAGTTGGAAGCATCATCAAATGGCCATTGGTCAACCTTGTTATGGACAGAGACATTACTAATACCAAAGAGGATAATTTTGCGAAACTTCTCGTTGATCAAGAAGATCACTTTATAGATAGGGAGAGCTGGAAAGAGAAAAGTGTCATCCCTTGGGATGACAACAGATCTACAAAACTTGGCAATGGAGTAGTATTGCTGGTCCACCCATACGAGGCTATAAATTGTAGAGAACTAGGGGAGAGTAGCTTGGGTGTCATTGTAGAAGGATCTTTGCATCCAAGTTCAACTTGTGTTTCAGGTTTGAATTTGGTTAGTTGGCCGATCAGGCAACTCACATTTGAGAATGGTGAACCATTAGTGAAGGACACAGAATCTTCTTCTATTGATGAGGGTATTCAAGATCACTTCATGCAAAAAAATATTGACAGCCTAAACAATTCAAGTGATGAAAAAGAGGATGATGATGTAGAGGGCAATGATGGCGATAGTTTTGATGACAAACACCATGATGCCATGATCACTGACTATGATATCATTGAAGGGACAAATAAGAAAAGGAGCTATGTCCATAGGGTAAGGGTAATGAAAAATTACGATAAAACCCATGGAGCTGGCAAAAAATGTGATGTTGCAAACATTCACAACGTCGCAACCATTGATTGTTGCGAGAACCGATGTTGTCAAATTGGAGATAGATCCAAAATCATGCAAGCTAGGGTACACTTTTGGGGACAGAGCTATAGTACACTTTTGGGGACAGAGCTATAGTACACGATACACATTTGTACTAGATTGCATGGGCATGGCCTATAGACAAGGTCAAGATGACGAGTGCTTTGATGGGAAGAAGGTTTGTAGTAAAGCATGGTATGTAATGCATGGCATCGGTAAGTCAACGTTCTATAGGCTCAGAAAGAAGTTCTTGAATGGTGCATGTAATGTCAGTCATGGCAACAGTGGGATAATACGGAAGGGCATGACACATGTTGAGATGGCAAAATCAATCATACAGGGCTTCATAGATAATAATGTCGATCAAATGCCACATAGGTCAAGGACAACTATGCATGGAGCCCGTGAGACTCAACGTGTTCTACCAACAATGTACAAACAGGTGGACATATTGCGTGAAGTGAATGACACACTTGTCTCGTTCGAATACCGGCCACTGTCACAACCATCATTCTCAAGATTGTGGAACACAGAGTTCAAGACAGTTAGTTTATCAAAAACTAGCACCTTCTCCAAATGCGACATTTGTACGGCAATCAAGGTCAAGTTGGAATCAACAAAAAATCAAGAGGAGCGTGCCAGATACATGGCACAAAGAAGGGCACACATGTTGAAACAAATGAGTTGTAGAAATCTATACTATGCTTGGAGGAGCTCTTCCGAAATGAACCCAAACAAGTATTTGTGTATTATACATGATAAGATGGACCAGAGCAAGACTGCCATACCACAAATTAAACCAGTTCCTAAATCTCTCAATGGGGTTGAGAGGCTTCCAGTATCCTTAACAGGAATGCTCACTCATGGACATGGACAAACAGCTTATGGTCACTTTGCCTTGGGGTTATGGCCAAGTGATCCCAACTTCACAATTTCATCTCTCTCAAAATGTTTAAGAAACTTAGAAAGAGGAGAGCAACACATGTATGGTGACTTGAGCTCACAAAACTCAGATGCTGAACCACGAACAGATCTTTTTGATTGTGTTTTTTCTACTATGGCCCTGTATCAGCATATGGAAGTACTGAAGGAGAGAAATGCATATTGCAAGCAGAGCATTGAGGATGCAGATGCAGAGACAGAAACAAATGTGGATATAGAGGAAAATTGTTCTTCACATATGCAGTCAGTCTTTCATACTAACACACATGTGCAAGATAGGGGCAATGGAAATGCGTCAAGTTTAATGCCATCAAATTCAAGGACATTTTTTAAGATATTGCCAAGGACGTTGTTGTTGCAACTTGACAATTGTGGTTCTGAAAATAAGAACCGTTATGTATTTGCCTATCTATCCCTATTGGTTGCACGAGGAGTGTTTGACATGGTGCAGCTTGGTTTTCTTATGGTTGGTCATAATCATGAAGATATTGATGCATTGTTCAGTCGCTTCTTTGAGAAGTTAAGGAAACAAACCATTTTCACATTTCCACATTTGATGAAGATCTTTAATGAGTGTGTTAGCATGCATCCAGCACCCTTTCTCCTACAAAAGGTTGCAGACTTCAAAGGGTTTGTCAAGGGATGCTTACATGATGGAGCCGATAGCTTGATTGGACATTCAAAGCCATTGCAATTCAGGTTTTATATGAGTGATGGAATACCTTTTATGCAATACAAAGTACATCCCAAAAATGTTGATTGGTTACCAGAAAGCGATATAGAGATATGGAAGAGAAATGACCAGGGAGGACCCAAGCTTCCTGAAGGTTTTCCAAAAGTATTGCCACCCTTTGAGTATGTTAAGGAAAATGAGAAGGTTGTGGAGGGCTTAAAAAAACATGTCAATTGGTGGAAAGAGCACTTGCAAGAGAAAGGAGACCAAAGTGATTATGCTAAGTGGATCAATCCAGTCCTTGCCTATTGGGAGAATCTTATGCTAAACATGCAAACCCCTAGTGCAAGGGAAGACATTGGATTTTATGACTTTTGGCCAAGGAGTGTATGCGAAAAAGCTGAGCCTCTTAACCTTCAAGTGGAGGATAATGTAGATGAAGGGTTTGATGTAAATGAGGACCATTATTGTGGTCCAATGCGCAACAAACCTGCTGAAGAGTTCAACCCGACTCTTGATGTGTCTAAAGGAGATTTTGCGCTTGTACAACCTTGTGATGCAAACTACCCAATATGGTTGGGAGTGACAACAAGTGATGTTGATCAAAACAACAACTCGATAAACTACCTACAAGTTCAGATACAATATTGGGCACCAATTTCAAAGAAGAAGAATGCAAGTGATGTGGAGGTTTATAAGGATTGCTGGAACAAGTATTGGCAAGAGAACAGAAATGATCCTCAGCGCTGGGAAGATACTAGCTGCATCATTTGGGCATGGAAGCCCAAGGGTGGACGACTTCCAGAGAAAATCAAGATTCCAAAGGCTATAATACTGAAGGCCAAACAGAATCAATTGAATCAACATGTCAGTGCAGTTGAGCAAGAATGATTTGTTAGCATATGGGCAACTAGCTTCGTAATCTTTTAGCAATGTTGTATGAAGCTACCAAACTCATAGTTCGATCATTATTCAGATTGTAAGGCTTTCTTAAGCTTTTAGATTTATGGTTCACCCATTGTTCAAGAATTTTGATTCAATACAGATGGTGATCTTTTTAATTCTATCACCTAGACTTTCTTACAACTTAAAGTTACATTGTGAATATCCTTTCTTTGTTAAAGTTTCTGTGTTTGATGGTCAACTGCTGGAGGCTATGTGATATAACAAGCTTAATTCCTGGTGTGCATGTGTGTGTGTGTGTGCAGGCAAATTTACATCCCACCACCAACATCATATACACTTGTTACAAATGTACAATAGTATATAAATCATATCGCATTATTCAAATGCTTGTTGAGAACATCCAATAATAAATCTTGCATATCGTACAGTAAACATTGTATTGGATCTAACAACAAAGAATGCTTGTTGAGAACATCCAATAATAAATCTTGCATATCGCACAGTAAACATTGTATTGGATCTAACAAAGAATTGTCCCAAAATTGTGCATATTTCCCAAAATTCCTAAATTTGAGTTTGTTGCTAAATAACTCTTTGAATCTTCCATAGAAGGTGAAGAAGAAGAAGCAACAACATGTAAAGCAGCTTGTTAATATTTGATGAATAAGGCTTCATACGTCACTCAAAAGGCAGAAACTGACTCTCCTTCCTTTTGGAAAATTTGATCCAATTGCAATAGTAAAGCATTTGGCGACTCCACTGTCCCAAATCTCTCCTTCATTGCTTTGGTCAACCTTTCCCAATCATTCTTGGACTCCACTGGCAAAGCCTCATGTCAAGTTAAGGCCACATCCTCCAAGAAATCTGGAAGTATTTCTGTCGTCTCCTTCATAGACCAACCCGTCAAGCGGCATGCTCGCTTAAACTCTCGGAGATAACTCCCGAGGTCTTCTCCTTCCGATCCTTGGAACACCGGAATGTTGAACATCTTGCACCAAAAGATGAGTAGCAACAAGGGAAATTTACTTGTTTCAAAATAACTTTCCTTTAATCATGCGGGACCTTGAGGTTAAAATAGCATAATTCTAAGTAAAACCTGCCCGCCGTCTCCACCAAAAGATGTGACACGAAGTTGGGGTTTGGACTTCGGTCACTTCTTAGAATCAAAACACACTGGTATGAAACCTCACAGTCTCCTCACCTCCCTTTCTCTCCCTAGGTTAAGATAAAGATATACACATCAAAGGTGAGATCATAATTCATGGAAGGAAAGATGAAAGGCTCCAGGGAAGCAAGAATTTGTGCCAGTCTTGCAGCTCCAAACATACGGGGAAGAAAATCTTCCAACTCAGGATTATGTGAACAGAAACATACGGGGAATATTGGTAAGGTTCATCCATTCGAATTGGGTGATTTGGACGGAACATATTAAAGAAAATGAATATAGCAATCACTTATAAGAGGATAAGACACATGGGGTTTGCCTTTTGATAAGAGATTAGGAGGAATTAATCATGATTAAGAAGAAATAATGGCCAAAAGTCTATAAAAATAGAGATACACAGAGAATTACAATTTTAAATCCATATAGGCTGTGTAAGAGAAGGTTATAAAGATGCGTAGAGCTTGAAGAGAGCTTCGTGTCTATATAAAAACTTTTAAAAACGGGCAACCGAGCAAAAATTTATGAGTATTTTACTACAAGACTATAAAACTATTAAAATTCTATAAAAACAGAGATACATAGAGAATTGTAATTTTAAATCCATATAGGCTGTGCAAGGGTTAACATTGCTCTCAACAGACAATCGTAAAGATTTACCTATGGTCCCCAAAGTCTTTCCACATGCTCATTACCGCTAAAATCATTGGTACCTCCAAAGGAGGGCGGCAATAAGGCAAGGGCTACCTTGAGAAGTCACAGGCCCACCAAGATAATAACTCCTTATCCCACTTATCATGAATCATCAAAGAGGTCCAAAATTGGATTAAGCATGAGGAGCTAATGCTAAATGAGACATTCACATATAAAGAGAGTGTTTGAATAAGGGTTTGAAGATAAGAGAATGGCAATGACACAAAATGCTCAATTGAGGAGGCTCATTCCTTGATTTGAAAGGGAGAGGAGGGCTCCTTTTATAGGTGGAGAATCACCCTCTCTTCCATTGTTACAAATTACAACATAAAAATCTTCAACCCTTCAGTTACATAAGGGTAGATGTCACCATCAATTATCCTCTTAGGCTAAGTCTTCTATTGATTATTAAATTGAAGACTTTTTGACTTTAAAAGTGTGATGAGATAATAGCCAAGTCTAAGTGGCATGTAGGTGGAGATCCCACTTACACACTCGGGGGGGTCACTATATGTAGAATACCCCTATCATGTGCGTTCAAGGCCTATATTTTAAATCCTTCATTTGTGAATTTTTTTATCCATATAATATCCCCTTTTCTTTATGAATCTGTAAATTTTTTTGAAAAAATTTTAAATCATACCCTTATATAAATATATTTCTGTAAGTTTCATAAATTAAAAATATGCTTCTGTTGAACACACGTGATATTTACATTTTTTTGTGAGTGACCCCCCCGAGCTTACACATGGCCAGGGATTTAATATTCACGTGATCACAAGATTTTTTGTGATAATAACACATGTGAACAAGTTATTCACTTGTTCTCATGTTACCGTTCACGAAATAACAGGTCACTTGCCATTTGGGAACCCCTTAAAAGCTTGGCTACACATGGGAATAAGCTATTCATATGTTCTCATGTTACCATCTTCACATAATAGCAGGTTAGTGGCCACCTAATAAGAAGATTTTTTATGCCCGATAAAGATAATTTTTTTAGACCCTTGTGAAAGCTTTGTGAATATAACATGTGATCACAAGATTTTTTGTGTTATTAACATGTTCACATGTTCTCGTTTACGTCAGTGAAATCCTTGCACATGGCGGAATTCTCCTCTTCCATGTAGGCATTCTAGAAGAATCTTTCCCAATTATGCACCTACACACACTCCTCCATATGCCTTCCACACTCCCCAACTTGTAGCCTTATGGTGAGAATACCACATTAATAATACAATTAAAATCCATGTGAGCATGAAGGCCCACTTTTATTTTCCACATCACTAGCCTATCTACCATACCAAAGTATTTATCAAGCATACTTGTGGCATTTACAATGTGTGCACCCTAAATCAAGTAAAACCATTATATTTGAAGATAGAATGTTGTTATCGGGGTAGCCGCCAAGCCGCCGCATCACCATGCCGTTATTCCATTGTGGGCGCTACAATCTTCTTGGACAAGCTTCCACCTTATTACCATTGAGAAACCATCAAAATATGCACAAAATTGAAAATGAAGGATATCAATTTTTCATGTCACACTATCAAAATTCTTTCCTCTCTGGATAGTTATGATACTAGGGCTAAGGTCCCTCTTAGCTATAGTCATAACCTCACTTTAGCGTAAATTAATACTGCCATTAAAAATTTCCCACTCCCTAAAGCTATTTATCTTGGAGATTCTCCCAAAAATATTATGTTCCTGTACAGCCAAAACAAACAAGTCCCAAGACTTCACTAAGTCCCAAAACATGGTATTTTTCTTCTTGTCCTTGATCCCTTTCACGTTCCACATGCATCCTTTGAACTCTTTATGATTCATCATGTTAATGGACTTTCTGGAACCATTTCCACTTCCTCACATTCCTTCTGGCTATTTTGAACAGGATCAATCTCCCTTCTAGTTTCACTTAAAGCTCTATCACAAAATTGTTCTACCAACAACAAGGAGTTATCTCTCTCAAGGGTTAGAGAAGATAATAGAATCCTGATTCTCCCCCCTCCCATTCCTCCTATTCTCATAACCTCTACTACTATGGGCTTTCCTAGCTTCACCCTTACTCTTCCTAACATTGATTCTGGTCTTAAGTTTATCCAAGCCCCCTTCCTTCTTATTCTCCCCAATATCTAACACGATGTCCTTCCCTTTTGAATTAGTTTTCCGAGTCTCTCAATGGGCCACTCTCCTTGTCTCTTCCCCCTCTATTCACCTCTTTAGGCTTGTCCCTTGTGGATTCCACAATCGGGCAGTCTTTAGCAATATGCCAAAAAGCTCCACACCTAAAGAAAGCTTAAGGAAATGGACCAAACTAGTCCTAATTCCAATTTAGCTAGTTGACCTAAGTCAACCTCAACATATTTAGGAGTCTCATTGGAGGGATTCCATGTGATGCATACATTGTTACCTTGTTTTCCTCCTACCTCATCTCATGAGGGAAAAACAACACCGGGCCAAGGGACTCAGCTATGTTGCACAAAGTTAGTCTAAGCCAAGGAGATAATCATATCACCTCAACCCAAATAGGGCAGGTGTTTTGAAGGCTTTTATTGACATCAAACAAAGGGTCGAAGGGAAAAACTTGTATCATCCTTTAACCAAAGAACAAGGGACCCTTGGCAAATAACTCAGACACAGACTACTTGTCAATCCCATTTTGGATTAACAAACATGATCCTCAATCAAGGACATTAATAAGTGTCATGAAACGACACTATAAAAGTTGTACATTATGAGATATTGGCCACCTAAGGCCTAGTAAGTGAGTTTTGGGTGCCCAAGTGTGAATAAGGGCCAAATATATATAAGGCATTTTCTCATAATGAAAAGAGACAATCCCCTTTGTGCTATAGAGAGCTCTCCCTTGTGTTGAGAGAGATTGAAGGTGTGAGAGCATTCTATCATTGTGCCTCTTTCATGCTTGTGTGATTCATGCTTGTGTGAGAGAGTGCGAGAGAGAGAGTGATTGCCTTATGTAACAGTGTGAGGGACTCTACGGTGACAGCATGGACGTGGAACTTGGAGCTTAATAAGTGAGCTTGGAGGCCTCAAGGGACTCAAGTTCAAAGCATTGGTAAGTACCCTACGACAATTGTGATCTATTGTGCATCCTTTAGGTGAATGTGTACAGTTCCATCTTGGAGGTGTGGTAGCCCATAACATTTTTGGCACCGCTTCTGGGGAAACACCTTTCTTCCTTCCATCCTCTTGGAGTTTCAGCTCTTATTGCCTATGATTCATTATTGTTTTTGCATTCTGGTAGTGCATTGTGTGTGGAAAATCAATGGAAAAGATAAGTGTGGTGGTAAGAAATTGTGAGAAACTAGTTGTGATGTGTACGTTTGTGGTGGAGTGGTTTTAGGACAAGGCTTCACTGTTTGTTCTTATTAATTTTGATATTCACATCATTGAAAACACCAACATGAATGAGCAGTTTACTATATAGTTTTATTTATTTTTTTAAAAAAAATCATAAAAATAAAAACATAAGGGACCATTGATTGTGCCAACTTGCATTTCATTCCTTAGGAGTGGCACAATTGATTTGGTATCAATTGAATAAGTATTACGCACCCAAAATCACAAAGTTTCAATGCGAGAAGTTCCACGTGAAAGTACAAAAAAGCTGTTAACACCGTGAATCATTTCCTGCAGTTTCACGTCGCAAAATCGCTCATGAAATCAGTGCCGCAATTAACGCCAAAAATCTCAAGATGGCCTTTCTAAAAATAGGAAACCTTATCCTAACACTACAAAGTCTACGGAAATTTTTGAGAATGTGAAAGTTCAATAAAGCGTTCATGACGTGAAACATTCTTAAGTTGTTCACGACATGAAAAACCCTTACTGGTTCACGAGGTGAACCCTTTTGAAACAGTTCACGGCATGAAACCCTTTGTGGTTCATGACGTGAAACATTCTTTGCAGATTCACGAGTTGGCCAAATCCAACGATTAGAGAGACCAAGGCCATGAGGGTTTGTTAAGGAGGGCAACCTATATCAAAAAGAGGGGATCTAACTCGAAAGGTAAAATTTTTTGAGCAGGTGAAAGTGCAGAGGATAACGTTCATGCTGTGAACCATTTCCTGCAGTTTCATGCCGTGTGAATCATTCTCTATGGTTTCACGGCTTCTGGAATAGAGCGATAGAATTGAAAGCAAAATCAAATTGTGTTGACAAATAACTTACCAAATCGTACATACATGCACTTATGATCTGGAGAACTCATCAGAGATGATCTTACGCCTCACGATAGTGCATCGAATCACCCAAGATCTTCCTATCAAAGTAGTGTGGGATCAGGACATTCCGCAAGCACACCTGAGTGTTTTAAGAAACCGGACCACTACTGAAACTAGTAGAAAGAGTCCATGGAAGAAGGGATGAGATACGTTGGGTTTGGGGAAGAGGAGAAACCACCCTCCCCAACCAGGTCTATTGGTATCATTGAGATCGCCTGGGGATTTTCGGTCTCTAAACCAGTCATGATGAAGAAGCGCAATCTGTGGGCATGGGTCCGTCAACCACAGCGTTGGACTCGGTCCATGACAAGTAGTGCCATTCCAAACATCAAATTCTAGGCTATCGAATACCGAACCACCCCGAATAAGATGAGACATAGAAAATGCGGCTAGGACGAGTCAAATATTCTTTCCCACCACCAAGGAAGTAGAGTTAGACCTCAGATGGAGTGAGGTGGAATGACAACTATGAGAATTGAGCTTAAGGAAACAAGAACTTGATACTCGAAGGACGTGAGCTGAGCAAAAGAAAACGAGAAGTTTTAACCCACTCCAATCTCACGAGGGAAGGAACCATAAATAGTTAGGCTGTGCCAAGGGCATAGGGCTCTACAAGAAATCAAGTTTTATCAGAGTTGTTGATAAGAAGAGCCCCTTTTGGTTGCACAGTGAAGGAGATTCTCCAACGATATAGAATAGAGTTTCGTGTGTAGGGGATTGCCCTTGAAGCATTGTAAGAAGCCTCTGAGGCTTACCTTGTTGGGCTTTTTGAAGACACCAACCTCCTTTTTGGGCTTTTTGAATACATGCAAAGAGGATTACCATTTCTGCCAAGGACATGCAACTAGATCAACATATTCGAGGTGAGCGAGACACGATTTAGAGATCTTAGATGTTAACCTTCTTTTTGAAGCAACTCTTTTGTTTCAAACCCCCCTTTGGAAACAAGCCTATCTGGCTTTCATTTGTAACCTTCTGATAATTAAAATTTTAAGTTTCTCTTACAATGTCTCGGTGTCATCATGTTTGTTTAACATGGAGTGTCTATCATGTGCTAGTTTGTTCGCCGAAGGCATCAGAAATGGAGGACTGAGGAAGCTGTGCTGCTAGAACAGTGCAAATTGGGCCTCTGACATAGGGATGTAGGCTAAAAATTTGTACTATTTTGGCACTTCTCCCCCCTAGCCACTCAGGATCATTTTTGATATATTTATAATGAAGTTGAGCACACTAATTGTGAGAAACAATAGTTTATAAGATAAAAACACCTTTAGTCATGTGTAAAAATACATTGTTTGTCATCCAATGCATCAGAATTGCTCGTGGAGGGCTGGGGAAGCTATGCTAGAATAGTGCGAATTTAGGCTCTGCAGCGATAGTACAGGCTTAAAATTCGCATTGTTTTGGCACTTCTCTCCTAACCACTCAGGATCATTTCTGATGCATTTATAATGAAGTTGACTACATTAATTTGTGAGAAACAGTGGTTTACAAGATAAAAACACCTGTAATCATGTGTAAAAATACATTGTTTGTCATCCAATGCATCAGAATTGCTCCTGGAGGATAGGAGAAGCTATGCTAGAATAGTGTGAATTTAGGCTCTGCACAGCGGCGGTGCAGGCTCAAAATTCACAATGTTCTCGCACTTCTCCCCTAGCCACTGTGGATCATTTATGATGCATTTATAATGAAGTTGAGTACACTAATTGTGAGAAACAGTAGTTTACAAGATAAAAACAACTTTAATCATGTGTAAAAATATATCCTTTGTCATCAAATGCATCATAATTGCTCCCAGAGGACTAGGGAAGCTATGCCAGAACAGTGCAAATTTAGGCTCTGCAGCGGCAGTCTAGGCTCAAAATTCACACTGTTTTGGCACTGCTTCCCTAGCCACTCAGGATTATTTATAATGAAGTTGAGTACATTGATTATGAAAAACAATAATTTACAAGATAAAAACACCTTTAATCATATGTAAAAATACACTATTTGTCATCCAATGCATTAGAATTTCTCCTGAAGGGCTGGGGAAGCTGTGCCAAAATAGTGCGAATTTGGACTCTATAGCAGCGGTGCAGGCTCAAAATTCGCAGTGTTCTAGCACTGCTCCCCAAGCTCCCAAGGTCATTTCTGATGCATTTACAAAAAAATTGATGGTACAAACTAGAAAAAACAATGATATACTTGATGAAAATAAGTTTACAAAAACTGTATTGTATTCATAATAAGAAGTGATGCATCATCTTTACAAAAGCTTTCTTATACTATTGAGCTTCCTTCTCTTATTATTGTGGGTAGAGTGTGCTCAAGGAGTGATCGGGCTATTTCTTGAGGATCCTCTATGCCTATGCTTTTGGCTATACCTATACAAGCAAGAAGCTTACTCCTAAATCCAGAACCAAAAACATCGCGAAGGCAAGGGATTTTTTAATCAAAACTATACATTTGGTACTCTATGCCATAGAGGCTACACAGAGCACCTTAGAGAGGGCTTTAAAAAAGGAGACAGTGAAGGCAGATTTAGGGGTGTAGTCCCTATGGGGATAATGGTGATGCCATCCATAGGAAGCTGACCAAGATAGTGCGCCAACGCAACATCATGTCCATAGACCTTGGCCTGGTCTCTGTTTCCACCACCTCTCCTAGAAGATGCGTCAATTTCAACCACCCTCTACAATCAAAGGAAAAATCAAAATATTTTCCTATACAGAATTACAAATGTTTCTAAGTTGTAAAAGGTCAATTATTACCTCTTGCTCAATGTCTTCTTTTGCCAAAGTGCTGGTGGGAGCGGAGAGGTCAATCAAGAACATAGCCTCATCGTTTTTAGGTGCTTTGGTCTCCTCCATCACTCCAGCAGGGGTATCCTTTTCAACCTCTAGCTTGTGTTGTAAGGTTGTGAATTCCTCCTCTGGAACTAGGGCTTGGTCCATGATGTCAACCATAGTTTTCTTGACCAAAGCAACTATCTTTGCTGTTGCGATAGCAAGGGGTAATATAACACTATCTAGGTGAGGACAGAGGTTGGATGTATCAAGGTCCACCTCACATCGCGTGCATATAATGCCCAAGTATTCATCCATTCTCAAGTAAGCTGCCTTTTCAAGGTCATGAAGAAATAAGTATTCTTCACCTTCCACCACAATGGTGCTCAAGAGATTGATCACAAGCTCTGGCAGCACCTTTCTCTCCTCGTGTGCAGAAGATGGCCCCACATCTTCTACTACAGTGGGTTGTTTAGCTGTAGATTGTGCACCCTCTGGAAAGTGCTCTGATGCAAGCTGCTCTTCCACACCAGCACTCGTACCTAGTGCCTTCACTTCCTTGTCATCCCTCAAATACCCTGCCAACTACAATGTAGGCATCTCTACCTCCTCATCCTAATCCTAATCGATGAGGAACGCAAAAGTGGCGAGCCACAAGAGAAACCTAGTTCCTAAATTACCCTTTCCCAACCTCTTCACCTCCTCCTTATTGAAGGTACAGTAAGCTCCTGCGGGAATGTAGATGTCGATGAAGCGTTCAAGGCACTAGATGTAGGGGCAGGCATATTGTTGAATGTACTTAAGCAGCTTAAGAGGCACCCATCAATCATTGGGGCAATGGGGAAAGGAGATGGAGTGGGGAGCCAAGTATTGCTCCATGTATGCAATTTGCGTCTCATAATGTTGGGATGCAAGGGTGAGGGACTTTTCAAAGTCGACTTCATGAGCAAACATGACAAAGAGCTCACTCTTGCCCCCGCCCCACGGGGTGATGGAGAGGAACTCACAGAAGTTATCAAAGTGGGTAGCTATGTGAATGCAAACAGATAGTGTGAGCTCGTGCTTGGTTTCTATCGCGTTCGTGAAATGAGAAAGAAGGCACCTTTGGCTATTTATAGTTAAAATTTTAAGTTTGGCCTTTTCACACTAGACCGCTAGACAAAAAAATCACAGTTTGTAAAAATATTAAGATTTCAATTAAATAAAGATTGGTTAAAAAAGAGCGTGCTACAAACTTACAAGCATGTCATCTAATCTAAAATTGTTATAATGTCTTCATTTTTTTCCTCTCTTGTGACATTTACTTCATGTTGATCTCCATTTCCTTGTTGACTTGAAAGCTCGTCATGGCCTTCACCTCGATCCTAAAACTCTTGCATCTCACGTGCATCAAAATAGAGGCTATTTTCCCATATACCCAGTTCATCTTCAAGCTCTTCCACATGCCTACTATGTGTTGGTAGGGCTATGCACCTTGCTACTTACTGAAAATTCAAGGTCCCCCATTTGCCATGATTATGAGACCATGGTTGTCCCCTCCTTACACTTCCCAATCTATGAAAATATACTGTAGGTTCACAGGGTTAGAGTTTGAGAAGAATAGGCTTTCTGAACCTGCAGCAGTAGACTAAAGAGGGATAGAGTTTTTCTGCAGCAATGGAGAGGGAGGGAGCTTAGGAGACAGAGAGAGGGAGATTGAGAGGGAGGGAGCTTGAGAAGGAGGGAGAGCTTGAGAGGGATGGAGTTTCTGTAGCAATGGAGAGCTTATAAAAGAAAGAAAGAGGGAGAGGGAGCTTGAGACTGAGAGAGCTTGAGAAGGAGGGAGAGGTAGAGAGGTATGGATTTTCTATAGCAATGGAGAGCTTAGAAGAGGAAGAAAGAGGTTCAAAATGACCTTTCCAAACCTAGAGTATGTTTGGGGGAATTTGAGGGGAAACACACACTTTTGGAAAAAAATTTAAAAAATTTTAATTTTTAGGGTTTTTAATCTGCACGGTTCTAGGTGGGGGGCCTCTAAGTTTGGGCCCAAGAGGTAGAGGGACAAGAGTACTTATTAGGCCCCATCAGCAAACCAAAGCATAGGCCCCCTAGGGTTAAAGAAGTCAAAAATGTGTACCCATCCCTCTTCCTATTGGTCCATTCCTAATCAAAAGTTAATCCAAGAGGCCCTCTTTGGGTCTAAAAAATTCCTAATGAAAACACCAAGATAAGCCACTAGTATTGATGATAGTGACAAGGTCTTAAGTGCCTGTCAAGACAATTAACATGCAAGAATAGAGATCCGAAACAAAAGCAAAATAAATAACAATGGGTAGGCTAGCAAAGGGTCCGAGAAAAAATCACCAAGCTTGTCAAGAGTGCACAAGAAATGGTGTAGACAATGATGGAAATCCTGCTCCTAAATGAGCATGCTGACATGGATCTGGACAAGACAAGCCTAGTTCTGAAGAGGGAACACATTGCATCAAGCAAGAAGCCACTAGGCAATGTTAAGATGACTAAAGAAGGCATGCAGAGGTGCTAACTAGAACCTATAATAGCCTAGAGCAGTAAAAGCATCTTGCAAAAGGAACTAGAAAGGAAACCGAAAGTAAGTCTTGAAATAAAAACTAACAAGGGGACGTCATGAAAAGAAAAGAGGAGCCAATGACGAAGAAGGAAAACTAAATAGAGGCCAAAGTATTCCCAGCCAGGAGTAGAAACAAAAGGAAAAATATGACCTATGGCAGGATCTCAGAAAAATAAAGATGAACACAACAGTTGATCAAATACTAAATCTGGTGCCCAATAGGCTAAATTTGCTGCTCTGCAGGCCATAGTGCAGAGTGAAAAGTTAGTACAAGTTTCCATTTAGAAAACGGAGAATCCAGATCCTACAGAATGTATAAATGTGGAAATAGTTCAGGATTGGGACACAATATTTTTGGAAGTGACCATGTCACAAGTTGATAGTGTCACGGATCATCCTGGATCTGAAGTGAATATAATATCAGATAGCCTGGCAAAAAAGCTAGGAATTACAAAAATGCAACCCACTCCGTTCTAGATCCGAATGGATAATCAAAGAAGGGTTCGATCACTTGGAATCATTAGAGAAGAAAAAATTTAAATTACAAGTCACTGCCATATTTATAGTCTTGAAGATAACTGAGATCACCGGTGCATATCCCATGTTGCTGGGAACACCATGGCTCAGGATTAGAAAAATCAAACACAATTGGAAAACAAACAAGATTACAATCCGAAAAGAAAAGAGAAAGGTATGCATCTTAATTTTGCAGTGAAGGACGAGTTAATTTTGGCCAGCCAACCGCGGTGCATGATGGTGAAGTTCTAAACTTGGAAGGAGTGGAAGACGATGAAGAAGAGCATAACTTGAGAGAGAATCTAGATCTATTATCACTCTTCCAACTAGAAATAGAGAGGATTATCCTGAGGTACGATCTAGAAGTCATGGTTACTTCACCTGAGGTGCTAATGAATGAAGAAAATAAAAAAGAACAAAATGGGGAAGAAGACGAAGACAGTCAGGACAATCAGAACAGGGTAACAAAGATACATGCAGAAGGCCAATGTTTGTTCTAAGTGTTTGTTCTCAATCAAGAAGAAGACAAATAGATAAGGCATAACATCAAAGTGCAGGAAGATGAGCTTGAAGAGACACCACTACAGATTGCCTAAATTCCAAAGTTTAATTGGACAAAAATGAATTGCAATGTAAATACAGGAATGCCTTATCTATTTGTCTTCTTCTCAATCAAGAAGAAGACAAATAGATAAGGCATAACATCAAAGTGCAGGAAGATGAGCTTGAAGAGACACCACTACAGATTGCCTAAATTCCAAAGTTTAATTGGACAAAAATGAATTGCAATGTAAATAGAGGAATGCCCATATGTACGTCGGTATAATCGTGTAAAGAAGCATCAAAAATATAATCTATATATCGATTAGAATAAATGTCTAAATAAATGTCTTTACATTTGTCTCAAACTAGTTGAAAAAAAGGTTTAGTTATTACAGATATTACAAACCTTTTTTAGACGATTATTTCAATGCATTTATCGATTGTTTTTAGACACTCTTTTGACATCTTTTTTGACGCTATTAAAGATGGATGACGGTTTTAATTTTTTTTGGCATAATAGTGCATGTGTGTAGATGTGTACCTGGATGCCACATTATGGCAAATGTATAGAGGCCTTGCTTCAACTGATCTCAAATAAAGAGTTTGACACAATTAAACATTTAAGACAAAGATTCATTGAAATAACGATATAAGTAATTGCAGGCCACATGTCAAACATTATACATAAAGATTGCCGTACAAGCAAGAAAATTATACAACCCCAAAAGGGTGCAAATTGGATCTATATAGCCCCATATACATATCTAAGAAAAAAGAATCTCGTAGATGCAAGCTACTAATAAGTAGTATATGTCTCCCCTTTGGGGGGCTCAGGTATTGCTGTCTCCAAAAACAATGCAATACCCAAAAATCAGTCCTTGCAAACTAAAGTGATCTACAAGCTCATAACATATATTCAAAAGGTATGTACTTACCAAAAACATAGCTGCCCAATTCACATTCTTGCCATCGTGCTCAATTCGCTCAAGGAAGACATAGGTGCCATGCTTGAATGCATAGCGCTTCTCTAGCTCAATAGGTCAACGTCCAATAACCCTCTCCTACATGAATGCAAACAACACATAAAAACATACACATGAGAGGCAACGAGAAGCATTGATACTTACAAAATACTCATAGAATGAGTCCCATCCATGCTCTCCATCTTCTTTGCGAGCTGCTTCCTCTTGTTACACATACCATCAGCAGGGGTTATTGGTGTCCTTCCTCACCTCCTTATCCCATAGCTCTTGGTCCATGTGCCAAGGCTTTTCTCTCCTCTTTTCATCGCTTGGGTGATATCGGATCACTTATGCTTCATACAATTTCTCATGAGATTGCAGATCCATCTATTTGGTACCTCCTCACTACATCCCCTCACTACATGGGGCTTGAACATTTGATTGCAAATTTGGGTTTTCTTCTCTAATGAGGGGTGGGGGAATGTGGTCATTGTGTTGTGAGAAAAAAGTGTGCCACATAGCTACCTTACATGACTTCGAATCTCTTGTCATACCTCATCAAGAACTACACGCCCTTCCCACACCGTGTAAATATATTGATTTGCATTGGGGAGATGGCTAGGAGATGGCTACTACCAAAAAGCCGATTACAAAAAGGTCATGAGATGGGGGAGTCAACCACACTATCTATGGGTGGCCTCTCTCGTGGAGGGGTAATTGCATCTTTGGAACCATGGTTACAACAACCACCAACACCACTATGATGCAAGAACCTACTATGGTTGGAGGAATGTCCCGAGGGTGAGGTTTGAGAGTAGGAGATATCATGGGTGTGATCGTACACATGGTTTGTGTTGCGATGGGCCAACCATCTCATCTTGGGTGAAGTAGGCTAGATCCATGGCTTGTTTCTCCTGAGTGGCTTGTGCAATGAAAGAGAAAAGCTATTCGAGGCTCATAATACGTGGAGTAGGCAGGACAGTTGGTTGGGGGGTAATGTCGAGGGTCATTTTTGGGCTATATCACTCGTCCATGATCTGCATATATGCATGCATGGTCATGGTTTAGCGTTTGCATATGTAACTATAACATAACACCCAAGGTCATGTGGCCATATATTTGCAAAACGAAATAAGGAAAAAAAAGCATAAGATAACCTCTAATAATAGATGTGGAAAGCTTTAGAGTACCTGCATAACAAAATCAAGAAAATAAACAAGGATTAAGGAGAGGTAAAAAGGGATTGAAATGAAAAAATTAAGCAAATAAACAAGGATTAGGGAGAGATGAAAAAGACTTACTTTGCAACAATCAAAGTAGATGGTTGTGAGCTAACACCTATAAAAAATCCCAAAAAAATAGGTTAGACCTACATGAAAAACTTTGTACATGAGTGTAGAAAAGAGGGAAATAGCAGACTGTAGAAACCTAGAGAGGATAAGGAAGGGTGTGGGGGTTGCATTCAACCATGACAATGTCCAAGGGTGGTGCAGGTGCAACTCACCTCCACCACAAAGCTTTCGCGTACTTGCAAGAAAGCGAACCAAGCCGCAGGTTTTTGATGCTATAAAATTTTAACCCCATCGAAATAATCATCGAAGAAAGTGTCCAAAATAACCTAGGAAAATGCATCTAAAATACTCTTTTAAAAATGTTGGCAGCCTTGGAAAGTCCATAAATGTTATCCATATATTCTGACATATTTTTAGATGGAATTCTCAACGTGGTTTTTGATGATAATACGGATGAAGGGGGATTTTATATTCAAAATAAATAAAAGGGCTTTGAAATTCAAATGTGTTTCGTGCCCCAACACCTTCTCCATTCAATTTCAAGAGAGTCGTTGCAATTTAGCCGACACTCTCAAACAAAAATTTCGATGATGCAGACATTGAAGTCCATCAGAACATAAGCATCCTGTAGTAGTGAGATAAACCTAGGAGCTGAGAAAAATTTTAGAGAACAGTCAAGCTAAGTACAAAATTAAGTCAAGAATCTAGAGAAAATCTCTTGGAGCTGTTGAGATCCTACAAGGATGTATTTGCATAGAACTACTTTGACATGAAAGGAATTGATCCCACCTTCTATCAACACAAGATCAATTTGCAGGAGGATGCAACTCCTATAAGGCAGAGTAGGTACATGATGAATTCTAGCTACACCAAGCAGGTCAAGAAGAGATAGGTAAGCTATTGAGAGTGGGATTCATCTATCCGATATAAAGAGAAGAATGGCTATCACCCACCATAATGGGAAGCTCAGAGCTTGTATAGACTACAGAAAACTAAATGCCTCAATATGAGATCCATACCATTCATAGTCTTTATTTAACCACCTTCATGAGGGTTTTTGTAGACAAAATCAGTGTATTTGGGAGAATAGAAGACCACATAAAGCACCTGATAATGTGTCTAGAAAATTCCAAAACATCCAGACTAAGTCTCAACCCAGTGAAGTGTTCCTTTTTGGTCTCATGAGTGGATCCCTGTTAGGGCACATAGTGTTTGTAGAAGGACTGGCAGTGGACACAGTAAAAGTCAAGATCATAGTAAAGCTAAAACTACCCAAGAATACCAAGGATTTAGCCAAATTCCTTAGATTAATCAAGTGGCACAAAGGTTCACGCTCGAGATTCTTGAAAAAACATAGCAATACCCCTATAGAGTTTCACCGTGAAGCATTCCGAAATTTGAAACGGATGCTATTGTCAGCACCAATTCTCGAGCAGCCAAATTTTGAGCTGGTATTCCATGTGCTTGTGGATGCTTCTGACTTTTCCATAGGAAGTGCTTTAATGTAGGAGTCATGAAGGTTTCTCCTGTCTGGTGTATTATGTAACCAAAAGACTGTCAAAGCCAGACATGAATTATTCCACCCACGAAGAAAGAATCACTGGGGATGATCTACTCAATCAAAAAATTTAGGCATTATCTATTGGGTAATGTTTTCAAATTTCATGTGGACCACAAGGCACTCTTGTATCTAGTGAACAAGCCAAATTTAGCAGGAAAGTTAGCCAGATGAATGTTGTTGTTGCAAGAGTTTGAGTTCACAACATCAAGTACACCCCATGAAACAAGCACGTAGTGGCAGATTTTCTATCTAGATTGGACCCAGAAGAAAATCTAGATGGGGTGGAGGACGATTCCCATATGCTCACCTCTTCATCGTAGAGATGGAGAGAGAACAAGTTGGTATAATGAGATGCTACACTTCCTTTTTGACTTGTCTTTTTTGGAGTACATGTCAAGAGATCAGAGAAAAAATATGACTCTCTAGATCAATTCATTCATGGTGGTGTAGGATAATTATATAAAATGGGCATAGACCAAATATTGAGAAGGTGTGTTCTTGAGCATGGTGGTGTAGGATAATTATATAAAATGGGCATAGACCAAATATTGAGAAGGTGTGTTCTTGAGCATGGACATAAAGTTGTTTTGGTAGAAACTCATAAAGTTGTTTTGGTAGAAACTCATAAAGTTGTTTTGGTAGAAGCACATAAAGGGGTCGGTGGAGGACACTTTTTCGGAGACATTACAGAAATGAAGGTATTCCAAGAAATGTGTGGTGACGAATATCATTTAAACATGCCACCATGTTTGCAAAGTAGTATGGCATGTGCCAAAGGCTAGGGCAGCCAAATGATACAGAATACCTCACACCCCAATACTACCACTATAGCCATTCTAGAAACGGGATCTAGAATTTGTAGGCCCATTCAAGCCAATAGCTCATAGAATGGGAAACACGTATATACTACTTGTTGCATACTACTGCACAAAGTGTGTAGAAGAAGCAAATGCTTTAAAAGACTACAAGGTATCATCACAGTAGCAAAGTTTTTGTATGAAACTATCATAAAAAGATTCAGATGTGTGATTGAAATAGACAGTGATCAAGGAAGCCACTTACTCACTGAAATGATCAAGAATCTGATAGAGCAACACATGATTATGCACAAGAAATCAACACTCTACTACCCACAGGCTAATGGACAACACTATTACACACGGGTGTAATTGCGACTTTTGTTTTTATAGAAATGAACATGCAAAAAAACTCCACAAGCATCGATATGAATGTTATTGTGAAACCATCGATATACTTGCTAAAAATAGCAAATAAATAAGCATCAAAATACACGTCATTAAAGCAATCAAATATAATATATTATTTTACGATACAGTTGTTTCGTAGCTTTTATCGATGCATCTTTTGACAATAATACTAATGTGTATTTTGACGCCTGTATCAATTGCTATTTTGACAATAATACTAATGTGTATTTTGATGCCTGTATCAATTGCTATTTTGACTAATGTAGGTTTTAAATTTTCTGGCATAATGGTACATCCAGGTGTAATCTTGCCAGCTAAATGCACCACTATGCCAGTATTAAAGAGTACTTACACCATCTGAACTCAAAAACCACAAAACATGATTTTTTATTATTAAGAAGAAGTTACATAGTGTCATTTATTTATGTTTACAAATATGCTCATGAAAACGACAAAAAAGTATTTAAAGGCATTTTTTTGTACACATTGCCTTTGACGCAAGGCTAAATCTAATCATTGGTACCCTCAAGGTTTGGCATTGGTCCCTGCAAAGAATATTCATAACACAAAAACTCAAAAATGGAAAGTGAGGCAAAAACTTTTTGATGGCTACAAAGTGTAGAGTCTATCCCGTTAATGTTGATGCCCTCTCACTCAAGTTGCTCAAGGAGGGCATACATGCCGTTCTTTAAGGCATACCTTTCCTCTGCATCATTTGCTACACCATTGATAACTCTTTGCTGGAAGCATGAAGCATGAATACTTAACAAAAATGAAATGCCCATTATGCCAACAAAAGTGAGTAAATGTACAATTAATACTTACAAAGTACGTGTGGAAAAGTATCTAAGTCATCGCTCCCAAGATGGGATCTCCCTACGCTCTCCATTCGCTTGTTGGCTGTGGCATCCTCCTACTTCTTATCTCTACAAGGATTTGCGTTGGGCTTCTTGCACTCCCCATACCAAATATCTTGTACAGAATGCCATGGCTTTTCTGCCCCTATCTTTACCTTGCATTTAAGGTCATTGGACCAAAGCTGCTTTATGTTCACCATGTGATCTTTAATCCATCTAGGATGGAACTCTTCTTCGTGTGGTGTTGGCCTAAACTCATTCCTAATTTAATTGAGGACTTGATCCTTCTTTGCTTATCAAGTTTATGCCATGTAGTCATAAAGTCATGGTCAAATAGTATATGGCATAACTCAGGGATTTGAGTCTGCATCTCATTGTCATCACATCGGTGAGTACCACATTTCCCTCCACTACTTGGTATTGGGAATGAGGCGGATTGGGGGTAGAGGGGTTTGTATCAAAGCGGTGGGATGTGTGAGTGTGGTGTCCTCTCACACAACAACTGGCAATGGGTGGGAGCTCTCATTGAGGCGTAGAAGCGTTTGTGAAGCCACCACCACAACAAAAAACCCGACAACAAGCGATCCCGTCTTCTATAATTGGAATCAATCAAGCGAGTTGTTGGAGAGGTTTGTGTCACTTGACGCGTGGAGTGTCTGTCGGCGGGGTAGCTTGTGTGGTGGTGGTGGGAGGGGTTTGTGTGACTTGTCGTGGAGTGTCCATCGGGGTGGCTTGTGTGGTGGTGGGTTGTCATGGTTGTGCAAAAGTTCCAAAGTCTCTCCCAAAGTAGGCTTTAGCCATAGCCCTTTGCTCAGGGTTCATTTGCGATATGAAAGAGCAAGGGTAGTGACAACCTTGATGGGATTGGAACCCGAGCAAGTTTGACACACTCGGATCAAGTTCTAGAACATGACATGGATGGCATGATAGATGCCCTGCACAACACAAGACACAAAGTAAACAATCATGATTTAAAGCATGAAATGGCCCAAGAAGTAGAAGACATCAGATGATGACAGGAGCATGCTTCTCGAGAGGAGAAAGAGCTATATGGGTGTTATGATACGAGCATTTCAAAACTTATGGGATATGTGTCCCTTCCCCTCTCTATATTTCACATGCTTGTGTGAATGTTTTATATTTCTCCATTACTATTTGTTCTATTATATCATATAGGTTATTGAAGGATCAAATTCTATTTGAAGATAATGAGATACCTTTGGACCATGCACGATAAAAATCAATGTTGAACTCCATAGGGTTGACTATAACATACACCATACTTGTTCAAAGAAATGCATTCTCTTCTGGTGGCAAGAGTACACCACTCTTCATGAGTGTCCACAGTGTGGTTCATCGAGACATAGGCAAGATATCTATTCCACATATTCAAACAATGTTCAGATATAAGTATTCAAACAATGTTCAGATATAAATCCATTGGATCTCTAATGACTTGATATCGAATAATAGATCCACAGTTGATGTTATGCATGTGCCCCATTGATTCTCTAGTATGGAGGAATATCAAAGAGAAGTGGGTGGACTTTGGAGAAGAGCCTCATCACATTCGTCTTGGAATAGCAATGGATGGAGTCAATCCATTTGGCTTATGAAGTTTATCATGGAGTACATGGCTTGTTTACCTAGTCAACTATAACCTGCCTCCATGGTTAGTGAAAACGAAGGGGCACCTTTACTTTCATTGATAGTTCAAGGGAAGTACAAGGTTAATAACAGTGATGTCTACTTTGGTCCATTAGTTATTAACAAGTTACACATGTTATGGGATGTTATCTAAGTTCTAAATGCGTCTAAGGGGTTTGGAAAAAGGGCTGACAGTGTGAGGAATACTTATTTGGAGCATGCATAATTGGTCGAAACATGCTTGCGAGTAAAATAGGTAATTGACCTAGACTACCTAGAAAGATTCTTTTCCAAATATTGAAAATATATATCTTTTTTTAGTATTGGATTGAAATTAATAATTTGATTCTCACAAAAGACTAAAATTTTCTTAAATTTTAAATAACTTAAAGTAAATCAAAGCACTAGCTTCAAAATATTTTAGGGCCAAAAACGTTAAAAAGGGCCACATTTTAATCACTTCTACTGGGGGTTTGGATTAAGATTTGGACCAATAGAAATGTGACATTCAACCATAAATATGACATTGGATGTCATATCCACTTTTTACAAATGAAAGATCCCTGTCCCCACCACGCAACAAATTTTAGGGTGCTAGCAGCGGAAGTAGCACTTCTTGCACGGGGCAGGGTCCCTCACTCGGAGCCTCATCCACGTATATCGAGACAAGTGACTAATCCCTCAGTTCTTCAGCCTAGAAAAACTTCCCTCACTTGAAAAACACGGACGATTCCACCAGGATAGTATTACTCTAACGTAGTCAAAAGCCTTAGCTAACTCAATTGATCTGACAAAACCCATAAGTCCCATAGTCAGATCAAGGAAAAGATTGCACTTGGATCATGGAGACCAACGCTTTTTTCTTCATTGAGAGGCACAATCGTTGATTCTTTTCCATATAACAATTTTTATCTGGGATTTACTTCATCTATCGTACCATAAGAGAATTTAGTCTCATTTTAGGGATCCATCAGTCCAACCTAACCTCATCTAGTCCCATGGGGTAGCCAACCACTATAGTGATGGGATCCAATTAGGAATTTGGTTAGGTTTTGTCCTGAGTACCAGGGAAAAGAGCTCCCAGGCCCCCTAGTCGGATATTCATGCAAACTTAAAACTAGTCACACCACTTACACACCCAATATGAAATTGCCTTTTTCACAGATTCAACTATCTTTAAAACAATCATTTAATCAAACCATAGTGTCACTGATCATATCCCTCCAAAATCCTGGTTGAATCCTAATTTCCAATCATTTCTTTAACGGTGTACCTATGGCATCATTGGCAACCAGAACGCTCACCACGTGTCCACTCAAGGGCCTTTTCGATAGTTCCTAGCTCATAGTACTTGGCAATATATTCACTTATAAAAATCAAAATGAAATCTCCGTTTGAAGATCAGCAAGATGGACTCCGTTATAAGGACCAGCAAGGTCAATCAACCAGATCCATGCCCAAATTCAGAAAACAATGCTTACTCCTTGTTCCAATATCTTCCCCGATGCATGTGTGGGTATCTTTGGTAAGCAAGGGTCACATAGCTCTTCCTAAAAAGGAAAACCTAGTAGTTTCGAGAGTCCTTTTAGGAAAGTTGGTTTGAGGGAGAAAGCGGTGTGGAAAGGTCAATTCATTTCATTTCCATGGAAGAGGAAGGGGTTCTTTCGCACGTGGCTAGTGGCTTCTATTGGTGGATAAATGTAATCCCAACTCCTTAGTCCAATTTAATACGTGGTTGTTAGGCTAGTGGTCAATGGTTGGTGTGTAAAGCCTACAAATGGTTGGTGCATGTTGTTCATACAACTCATGCAACTAAAAATAGGGTAGAGGAGTCTCTAAAAATAGGGTAGAGGAGTCTCTAAATAAGGTGCAAGTCATGATCAAGACCATAGCCAGTTTTTCTCTATTTGAACCACATGCTGTAGATTGCTTCCGTGCTTGCACCTGAGGTGATGATACCTTAAAATTTTGATATAGCCTTCTTGCCTTGCTCCCACGCAAGCTCTACAATGCATCTCACAGGCGGATTTCAGCGCAGCTTTGCGAATTTCTCATCTCGCCATCCAAACAGGTATTTTTTTGCTCATCGTGTCAATTCACCGTCGTCTCTACAAATTGGCCTAATTCCTCTTAGGTGATTCAAGATTATCATGTGAAGATCAAGCATACAAAATCTTGAAGCATATGGTCCATCGTAGTTGCTATACGACACGTGTCGTAGTTGCTATACGACACGTTTTTCCAGTCGCCTATTTTTTGTAGTTTTTGCTCCAACAACATCGTGATACTTATTTTGATTTATATTGATGATATTTTTATTATTTGGACTTAAATCGTCTATATGAGCAAGTTATCAACATCGAGCATCATATTGCATCATCATGAGCTCCAAATTCCCCGACATATTCAACGAAACTGGGTTTCATACCTGGCAAATCAAGGTGAAGGGCTACCTCATGAAAGAAAGATCTGAGTACGGTCAAGCCACTTTCTGATGATGAAGCAGGTATTTCTGCTGCAGTTACAAGAGCTACAATGGCTGCACTTCAAGTAAAATATGAGCAAGCACTTGGTATTAGCATTACTACTTTAGAAGATAATTTTATTCATTATATTGATGATGTTGAGTTAGCTATGGAAGCTTGGGAATTACTAGAACGTTCTTAAATGGTACAAAGGCAAAGCATTCCAAGATCAGTTTGAAGATGCAACTCTTTGATCTAACCATGGAGAATAATGAAAATTTAACAGCTGTGATTAACAGGTTGAAGAGCTTGATTACACAATTGGTTTATGTTAAGTCTCTTGTTCCTAAAGAAGATGCTATTGCTATATTGCTTAAAATCTTACCTTCAAGCTTTAGGCAAATTGTGACGGTGCTTAAAGAGAAGGAGCCAGTCCCTTATTTAGAAAGTATCATAAATTCTTTGCAGAAAGAAGACAAGAAGATTACAAAGGATGTGATAGATCCTTATGCATATGCTATTATGACATCGGCAAAGAAGAAGTGTACTATTTGTGGTCGTACAAATCATCTTACTAAGGATTGTTTCTCCAAACATCCTTGTCAGTATTGTGGAAAGATGAATCATCCATCCTCAAAGTGCTACCAAAAAGATCAAAAGCACATGTGGTTGAAGAAGTCAACCAACAAGAAGAAATAAATCTTTGTTCTAGTCTTAGTATAAAAGATGTAGATGTTGAGTATGCTTTTTAAATTATGTCATGTATGTGGTTGAGTCTGTTGAGATATCGAGCTCGTCTAGTAAGGTGGTGGACACTGACTGGGGGATAGACCCCACACTTACACCACTGGCATGGTTGGTGAGATCTTGGGTGATATGCGGCCAGTGGGATGACAGGCTGTGTGACACCCATTCTAGAGACTAGCATAGTTATAGAGCCAACTCATTTAGTTGGGTTCACACTATAGAGAACCCGTGTATGTATTGGTTGAGTACCTTTCATATTATGTGTACTCTTATCTTTGTATATGGTGTGTTGAGTGTTGAGTGAAGAAGAAGAAGATTTTCAGCCTCTCACCTTGTGTGTTCACTATTAGGGTTTTATGAGTGTGTGTGTGCTTGCAAGAGCTCAAGCTCTCTTCCTCCTTGCATCTTTTCATGGTATCAGAGCCTGGTTTGTGCTAAGGAAGCGGTACGAGGGTAAGAGCTTCAACTACTCTTCCCTATTTGTGTTGGTGACTACACCCTTGTCGAGAGCTCTACGAGAGGCACCGGCAAACGATCTCTGATTGAGGAGCTTTCTTCACGGGAGTAAAGCTATAGGGCAACCATATTGTCCTATCGGACGACATTTTCAAGACCAAAAACGCATTTTGAGCACGTCTAGACCTTCGTTTTTCAGAAAGCAAGCGATTTCGAGCACTGCGGGTAAGTCAATGATTCTCTGCAGAACTCTGTTTTAAGAACTGCAAGAAGACAGATTGGCTGTGCAGACACTGTGGGTGCTGCAAAGAGGTCAACAGTTGCCATTGGGTGTATGTATGCACATTGAGGTCACTGGTTGTGACCTCAATGTCACTGGTTGTGACATTTTGAGAGTACTACAGTACCGCTGCTCTGCAGAAACATAACAGTTTGTGCAGGACAAACTAGAGTGCTGTTTCTGGTAAAATTGTGTGTCTGGCAAGATGTCAAATGATGGCATAACCCAGATTGTGGCTGAGAAGCTTGATAATAATAATGGCATAACCCAGATTATGTGTCTGGCAAGATGTCAAATGATGGCATAACCCAGATTGTGGCTGAGAAGCTTGATAATAATAACTTCCATGCTTGGAGGTTCAAGTTGACGAATATCCTGATGGGAAAGGGCTATTGGGACTACATAGAAGGTGAGCATGAAGAGGCACCCGGAGATACCGGAGACTGCTGTAAATATGAAAGAGTTTAAAGACTGGAACCAAGGAGCCAGGAAAGTTATGTATTGGATCTCCATTAGTATACAGGACACCATGATTGGGCACATTCAGGATGCCAAGTCCCCCAAGGAGGTGTGGGACACCTTGGCTAAACTCTATGAAACAAATACCAAGGCACGCAAGATACAGTTGAAGAACGAACTTCATACTGTGGAGAAAAAGAGCATGTCTGTGAATGACTATGCATTGAAGATAAAGGGTATTGTGGAATCCCTTGCATCTATTGGTGTGTCAGTAGATGATGATGATGATAAGGTGGAAGTCTGTCTACGTGGCCTCGGGCCACAATACAAGGCGTTCAAGACGTCTATTCAGACTTGGGAAAACATTCCCAACTTTACAGATTTGGTGTCTATGCTGAATATAGAAGAGAAGAGCTTGGGTGAAGACCAACAGTCTTCATAGAACAAAAACAGTTCAGAGCAACAGGCCTTCTACACAAGTTCAGGAAGAGGATGAGGTAGAGGAGGCCGTGGACGCGGTCAAGGAGGTGGCCAAACAGGTAATCAAAATTATGGCCAGAAGCAGCAACAACAACAGTCCCAGAATACATAACAACAACAACAACAACACGCAGGTGGAAGAGGCAAATTCAAAGGCAGGGGGAGTCAAAGAGGACGTGGAAATTGGCAAAGGCAATATAATGATGCATGTGAATGCTATTATTGTGGTAAGCCTGGACATGTGCAAGGCAGAATGTTATAAGAAGCAGACTGACATGCAAAATGGGAAAGTGCAGCAGAACAACTATGCATCCTCAAGCAGAAACAATGAGGATAATGAAAGGTTGTTTGTTATGCAGTATGTCGTGAATGCCATGTCTGAAAATGTTGAAGCAGCACAAAAAGATGATGTATGGTATGCGGATTTAGGTGCTTCGAACCATATGACAAGTTATGGTGGGGAGTGGTTCAAGGAGATGAAAAACCTTGAAAGACCAGGTTTTGTGAAAACAGGGGATGACACTGCTCATCCAATTGCCCATGTTAGAGATGTGCCATTGTCTATGCAGGATGGCAAAGTGAAGTACCTTGCAGATGTACTTCACGTTCTGAACATAACAAAGAATCTGGTTTCAGCTGGCAAGATGATTGAGCAGGGTTTGCAGGTTCAGTTTAACAAAGAATCTGGTTTCAGTTGGCCAGATGATTGAGGAGGCTTTGCAGGTATTTAACCCTGATGGTTGTTATGTTGAAGAATTTAAAGACAAGTGCAGGTTGGTTGCAAAAGGCAACAGAGTGGGCAGAATGTTTACGTTGAATGTAGACATGCCTGAAATGAGTGCTGCGTTGTTTGCAAATGGTTCAAGAATTGTTGCAGACATAAACATTTGGCATAAAAGAATTGGACATGTGAATGTGCAGAGAATGAAGTCTATGCAGACTAAAGGAATTGTGACAGGGCTGCCAAAGTTTAAAGTGGAGGGTATGCAAAGAATATGTGAAGCATGCCAATTTGGAAAGCAAACAAAGCATGCATTTCCACGTAATAGATATGTGAGAAGAAATGCACTAGATGTTGTGCATTCAGATGTATGGGGTCCTACGAAAACCATGTCTATGGGAGACTGCAGATATTATGTGACATTTATTGATGACCACACAAGGAAAGTATGGGTAGATTTCATGAAGGAGAAGAGTGAGGTGTTCACTCACTTTCAAAATTTCAGAGTTTTGGTTAAAAAGCAAACAGGGAAATATGTAAAGTGCCTAAGGTCAGATGGAGGGGGAGAGTACTTCTCCAATGAGTTCTCTGAATTTTTGAAGAAGAATGGTATTTGGAGATAGTTTACATGCAGATACACTCCATAGCAAAATGGAGTTGCTGAGCAAAAAAATAGGCACATTGCTGAGATTGCACGAGCATTGATGGAAGAGAAGAATATGCCGCATAGCTATTGGGCTGAGGCTGTCTCTACAGCAGTATACATCATGAACAGGACTCCATTTGCAGCCATACATGAGGAGAGGTTTACTGGCAGAAAACTAGATTTGTCTCATCTGAAAGTCTTTGGATGCATTGCATATGTGCATGTGCCAGATGAGCTGAGAAGTAAGCTAGATCCGAAAGCTGAAAAATGTGTGTTTATTGGATATTCCCTTGAGCAAAAGGGATACACGTGTTATAACCCTGCTACACGTGAGTTGAAGGTAAGCAGGGATGTTGTTTTTGATGAGATGAGCATCTAGTATGCTACTCAAAAAGAAGCTGTTGTGGCTGATGTGAGTGGAAGTGTGGTTGCACAGAATGCAGGTCAGCAATCACAGTCTTTGAGTGGACCAGGAGAGTCCTCATCTAGTGGATCTATTGATAGACCATGGAGTGGCAGGCTACGTCATAATACCAGTCCTGCAAATGTGATTAGTACATCATGAAAAGGAAAAGAGAAAGTGGTTGAGCCCCTTGGTATGCCTGACATTTCTGCAGGGCATTCTCATGTTGATGGAGAGTCTAGTGGCTCAGATATGAGCCTTGATGAGGAGCTTGGGATCCTAGCTATGAGAACACCTGGTGTAAAGAAGGCTATGGAAGCCATGAATGAAAAGTTGCGAAGATCTGGGAGAGTGAAAAACCCTGTGCAGAGGTTTACCTATGATGGTTATGTGGCACATCACTATGCATATATGGCAAAGGTTGTGCAGGTTGTTGAGCCCACATGCATTGATGAGGCTATTGGAAATGTGGGTTGGAAGAAAGCTATGGATGAGGAGATGAATGCACTATATGGAAATGAAACTTGGGACTTAGTGCAATTGCCTTAAGGCAAGAAAGCCATTGGATGCAAGTGGGTGTACAAAGTAAAGCATAACAGTGATGGAAGCATAAACAGGTATAAGGCTAGGTTGGTAGCCAAAGGGTATGCGCAGGCATATGGCATTGATTATGAGGAAACTTTCAACCCAGTTGTTGCCAAGATGGCAACAATGAGAGATAGCAGTGGTTGCGTCAAAGCAATTGTCTTTACATCAGATGGATGTAAATAATGCATTCTTGCATCATGGGGATTTACAAGAAGAGGTGTATATGTTGCAGCCACCTGGTTATGAGGATGTGAGTCACCCCGAGCATGTTTGCAGGTTGAAGAAAACCTTGTATTATAAGGTCCCTCCCAAGCCATGTATGTGTGTGTCTCCTTTAATATAGATTTCAATAAGGAAAGAGAGTGTAATTAGAGAAGAGTGAGACAACAAGGCTAGAAACATTAGAAAAGTGTTAGAATAAAAATATTAGCTCAAAGAAATAAGAACATAAGAATAGTTCTATTAAGAGATAAGTATCCCCAAAAATAGAATTTCGAGTTTAGGTGATAAGAGGTCATATTTAGAGTACTTTTACACATCTAGAGTCCATGCATACTAAAAATATGGACAAACAACGCATTTCTAAAGATGGTGTGTTTGTGGCTATATATAGACGTTTTTGCCTATTCTGCCTATGTAGGCTTGTAGACCAGAAGCCTTCCTGTTCTTTTGATTGGTTATGTGACCATATTTTGAGTTTTTATCAGAGAGTTATGGTGGCTGAAACAATTTTTTGTTTCTGTCAGGGTCTCTACACAGAGAAAATTGTGAGAAGGCAGTAAGTAGCCTCAAGGTAATCCTAGAGTTTGAGGTGTATATATCCTTTCATTCTTATCTAATATCTTAGAAAAGAAGCTTAGAGTGCTATGGTCTTTCGAAGAAAGAGACCAAAACTCCATAGCTTTTCTTTTAGAGAAAGAATAGTATACCGTAGTCCTATAAGAGAAGGCTATTTTGCCATAGACCTTAGAAAGAGAGAAGAGTCACAGTACGAGTAAGAAGAGATAAAGCTTGGAGATTATTGGATAATTTCAATTAAAAGACAAGGTATTAGAAGACTCTATTCTCATATATCAAGTTCTAAAGCTCTTGTTAACGAGCAAAGACAACGATAAACGACAAATTTCTGTAAGGTATATACATATTTTGTTTTTCAATATCATTCTTAGGGGTTGAGGTATGGCCCCAGCTTCTCTATTGAGTGTTACAGTGATCTATTTGATTGATTTACCATTTAAAGTTTGTATTCTTTTAAACAATAGCATATGCCTAAATAAAGAATGTCTTATCCGCAATCTCAAGTTGAAATGCAAAATTCTTTGTGAAAAGGATTGTTTTCTTAAGAAGGTAACATGGATTCTAGTCCTATGGTTTAGTTGAGTAAATGGATTGTTATCTTGGTTAAATTAAGTTACAGGTACAACTCTCCCTACCTTGACACTGCCCCGTTCTTGTGCTTGTATAGCCAAACCACGGAGACGTTAGTAAGGCCCGGAGTTGGCCCATGGTATCCCTCATACCATTGGGAGAATGAGGTTTGCTGATTGAGGCGAGTGATTGTGATGCTGCCTAGTTCTGAGGGCCCAAGTTAGTGCGGTGAATTAGCCCACCCTAGTGCACAGACATCCCTCAGAGGGGCGGGAGGATCGAGCGATGGAGTCTAAGAGGGCGATAGGCCGGGCTTGAGTCCTCGCCAGCGGCCGATGATGAGGTGTATGGTCCCGTAGGGTTTTACCCAGCATGTGGAGGCTAGAAGGCCGAATTCTAGATCATCGGCGGTATAAAGGAAAAGAATAAGAGAGCCACTTTGGCTTGTATGAAATTGATTCATGTTTAACTTTGTTTTTATAAATCTTGTCTTTGGTATGATTGTATTGTAGAAAAAGGTTGTTTTAACAAACCTTGTTAAAAGGGTCTTAATTAAGGAACATGTGTGGTAGGATTAATTAGAAAACAAATTGACGCGTGAGTAGGGTAGAAAGTGGAAGGATGGAATGCCCCGACGGCACCATCCTACAGATGGGTGGACCCGATTAGTCGGGTAGCTTTCCAACAGATTGAGTGAAAGCCCTACGCTAGATAATTAGGTTCTTGGGTAACTCTATTCTAGAAGACTAGGTCAGTGGTGGCTGTGCCTTGCATGGATGAGGAGAAAAGCATTGCCTCTAGAAATCAAGTCTACTAGTTGCCCAGTTTATGATAAACTATCCTATGGGTGATTTGACTTTTAGAAGACCACACTCCCCCTATGTGCGGGATAGAACTAGGTCTTACCTATGAATTGTATCCTTGAATCTCTGCAGGGTCAAGGTGTCGATGAGTAGGAAATTTTCTCCAAGATAAGACTTAGTGGACTATCTAAAGTGTTTCCTCTATTTTTGGAAGGGGGGAACCTTACAAGTGGTATCAGAGCCGATCTTAGTTCATAGGATTTGTTTTTCACTATCAAAGGGATTAAAATAAGTGATTGTTTATCATATGAGGACGAATCAATCATCTCTACTGGCCATAGAATTGATTTGAATATCCTCACATGTTGAGACAATCATCCTTTGAAATTGTGCTTGTATCTTGGGGGTGCACACGCAAGATATTTGTACAATAAACTTGAGAAATAAGATTGGGGAGAAAACCTTTTGTGAGGAAAAACATAGGGTGATCAAATTAAGAAACTAGTGACAGACTGAATAGAAGGATAAACCAAAACTTTGTTTAGATAAATTTTCAAGATATATGTCATTAACATGCATATTATCAATTATTAAGATTATAACTCCATTAAGGTTTGAATAGTTGACGTGTGAATGCCATCCATTGGATGCTTTATACTAGGACGATCATCCAAGATCTAGAACCCATCTTAGACAAACATGGGTCTAACTTCGGATGTGTAACTCCCAGAGGATATGCTCTTAGTTGTCATTAACGTGCATATTATAAATTATTAAGATTATAACTCCATTAAGGTTTGAATAGTTGACGTGAATGCCATCCATTGGATGCTTTATACTAGGATGATCATCCAAGATCTAGAACCCATCTCAGACAAACATGGGTCTAACTTCGGATGTGTAATTCCCAGAGGATATGCTCTTAGATGTGTTAATCCCAAGATACTAGATGTGTAATTTTTAGAAAACTAATCATCTCAGACATGTTAATCTTGATAATCTTTGGATGTATCAATCCCAAGGCACCAGATGTATCAATCCCAAGGCACCAGATGTGTAATTCTCAAAAAATGAAGATCTCAGATATAGTGCCTTTAGATGTGGCACTATGATAAGTATTTGATAGTTTTAAACTTTTAATGGATACAATGAAGGAAGCAAGCTCACCCTTGCTCGCGTCTAAAAATCGTAAGAAATGCCAAATTAGTTGGAAGCATTGTTGTCAATCTAACCACTGGAGCTAGAAAGTTAGAAGCATTGTTGTCAATCTAACCACTGGAGCTAGAAAGTTAGAAGCATTATTGTCAATCTAACCACTGGAGCTAGAATCAGTTATGAGATGCCATGAAATTATACCTTCGTGAAAGGTTTTGTCCTCTAGGATTTCGAGAGGATAAAATGAATAAATTTTTGGAGCTAACCCAAGAAGGAAAGACCCTAAAAGAATACCACCAAACTTTTGTTAAACTTCTTTGGTTTGCTCTAGAGATGGATGAGGTAACTCTTCTCCATCAATTCATTTGGAAGCTTAATCTACCTTTGAATAACCTCATCAAGAATGTAAAACCATCCTCTATTTTAGAAGCCATAATTATAGCCAGAGACTGTGATAAAGTTTTTTTACATAGAAAGTGTCGAGAAGCCATAATTATAGCCAGAGACTGTGATAAAGTTTTTTTACATAGAAAGTGTCGAGAAGGACATGAGTCCTTCCATGCCATAATCAAGAAGAGGTCCCCTAATTCAAGAGAGGAACGTCAAGCCCACCCGTACCTACAAGGAATCATGAGCTAGAGCAAAAATTAGGTTAAGAAATAGGGATAGCTAGGTTAAAGATAACCGAATTCAACAAGTATTTCTATGAGTAAATAGAAGAGGATTAGTGCAAGATTCATGTGAAGTAATGTGCATGATGAATAGAGATATTCTACAAGACAATTCTAAGATTATGAAATTGCTATCATAGGTTAGATTGCGTAAAGAATTGATTCCCTTACATTTTTCCATGATAATTCATATTACATGGGAGTATAGAATAAGGAATTCGAAAGTTCATACCATATGAGAGGTATATGGATACACGAACTTAGGATAATAAGGCCAATTAACTTTAGAATAATAGACCTTTTGGAGGTACAACAAAACGAGCCAAACACATGAAATAAGGGACTCTTTAAGAACAACGTTTAGATAAAAGAAGATTTCTACCTAGTGGGGACACCACTTTGGATGAGACAAGAGGATTTACTTAGATACTACCCCAGCTCGCGAGATGAGGACATCTCGAATCTTTTAAGTGGGGGAGATTGTAAGGTCCCTCCCAAGCCATGTATGTATGTGTCTCCTTTAATATAGATTTCAATAAGGAAAGAGAGTGTAATTAGAGAGAAGAGTGAGACAACAAGGCTAGAAACATTAGAAAAGTGTTAGAATAAAAATATTAGCTCAAAGAAATAAGAATATAAGAATAGTTCTATTAAGAGATAAGTATCCCCAAAAATAGAATTTCGAGTTTAAGTGATAAGAGGTCATACTTAGAGTACTTTTACACATTTAGAGTCTATGCATATGAAAAAACAATGCATTTCTAAAGATGGTGTGTTTGTGGCTATATACAGACGTTTTTGCCTATTCCGCCTATGTAGGCTTGTAGACCAGATGCCTTCCCGTTCTTTTGACTGGTTATGTGACCATATTTTGAGTTTTTATCAAAGAGTTATGGCCAAAATAATTTGCTATTTCTGTCAAGGTCTCTACACAAAGAAAACTGTGAGAAGGCAGCAAGTAGCCTCAAGGTAATCCTAGAGTTTGAGGTGTATATATCCCTTCATTCTTATCTAATATCTTAGAAAAGAATCTTAGAGTGCTATGGTCTTTCGGAGAAAGAGACCAAAACTCCATAGCTTTTCTTTTAGAGAAAGAATAGTATACCGTAGTCCTGTAGGAGAAGGCTATTTTGCCATAGACCTTAGAAAGAGAGAAGAGTCACAGTACGAGTAAGAAGAGATAAAGCTTGGAGATTATTGGATAATTTCAATCAAAAGACAAGGTATTAGAAGACTCTATTCTCATATGTCAAGTTCTAAAGCTCTTGTTAACGAGCAAAGACAACGATAAACGACAAATTTCTATAAGATATATACATATTTTGTTTTTCAATATCATTCTTAGGGGTTGAGGTATGGCCCCAGATTCTCTATTGAGTGTTACAGTGATCTATTTGATTGATTTACCATTTAAAGTTTGTATTCTTTTAAACAACAGCATATGCCTAAATAAAGAATGTCTTATCCGCAATCTCAAGTTCAAATGCAAAAATCTTTGTGAAAAGGATTGTTTTCTTGAGAAAGTAACATGGATTCTAGTCCTATGGTTTAGTTGAATAAATGGATTGTTATCTTGGTTAAATTAAGTTACAAGTACAACTCTTCCTGCCTTGACACTGCCCCATTCTTGTGCTTGTATAGCTGGACAGTGGAGACGTTAATAAGGCCCGGAGTTGGCCCATGGTATCCCTCATACCATTGGGAGAATGAGGTTTGCTGATTGAGGTGAGTGATTGTGATGCTGCCTAGTTCTGAGAGCCCAGGTTAGTGCGGTGAATTAGCCCACCCTATTGTGCAGACATCCCTCTGAGGGAGGGGAGGATCGAGCGATGGAGCCTGAGAGAGCGACAGGCAGAGCGACAGGCCGGCTTGAGTCCTCGCCCCAGCAGCCAATGATGAGGTGTACGGTCCCGTAGGGTTTTGCCCAGCATGTGGAGGCTGGAAGGCCGAAATCTAGATCATGGCGGTATAAAGGAAAAGAATAAGAGAGCCACTTTGGCTTGTATGAAATTGATTCATGTTTAACTTTGTTTTTATAAATCTTGTCTTTGGTATGATTGTATTGTAGAAAAAGGCTATTTTAACAAACCTTGTGAAAAGGGTCTTAATTAAGGAACATGTTTGTTTATGTCAAACAGTGTGGTAGGATTAGTTAGAAAACAAATTGACGCGTGAGTAGGATGGAAAGTGGGAGGATGGAATGCCCCGACGGCACCATCCTACGGATGGTGGGTGGACCCAATTAGTCGAGTAGCTTTCCAACAGATTGAGTGAAAGCCCTACGCTAGATAATTAGGTTCTTGGGTAACTCTATTCTAGAAGACTAGGTCAGCGGCGGCTGTGCCTTGCATGGATGAGAAAAAAAGCATTGCCTCTAGAAATCAAGTCTAGTCTATGGATGATTTGACTTTTAGAAGACCACACTCCCCCTGCGGGATAGAACTAGGTCTTACCTATGAATCGTATCCTTGAATCTTTGCATGGTCAAGGTGTCGATGAGTAGGAAATTTTCTCCAAGATAAGACTTAGTGGACTATCTAAAGTATTTTCCCTATTTTTGGAAGGGGGGAACCTTACATGTATGGCTTTAAACAAGCACCAAGAGCATGGTCTAACAAGATTTCTGAATATCTTGTCACTATTGGCTTTCATGTAGCCAATGCAGATTTCTCGCTATATGTGAGACATGGTGATAGAGGGGTTGTGCTTATTGTCATCTATGTAGATGACTTGATCATTACGGGGGACCATGATGCAGAGATCTTTGATGTAAAGATCTTGCTTAGATAGAAGTTCGAGATGAAGGATCTACGGGAGCTCAGATATTTCTTGGGCATTGAGGTGATTAGGTCACCACATGGTATTGGATTACTGTAGAGACAGTATGGCTTGGACATGTTGTCCAAGTATGGTACGACAGGCTGTAAGCCTATTTCCGTGCCATTGGATCAAAATGGCAAGTTGAGTGCCGATTTAGGAGAGATTTTGGAGGATCCTACTATGTATAGGCGCATAGTAGGAAGCTTGATCTATATGACGATCACCAAACCAGATTTGAGCTATGCTGTTGGGTTGGTGAGTCAGTTTATGCAGGTTCCACGAAAACCGCATTTGGATGCATTGAGACGCATACTGAGGTATGTGAGGTCTACTTTGCATTGTGGACTCTTTTATGAGACAGGGACAGAGATATGTGTACATGGGTACACAGATGATTGGGCTGGTAGTATCTCAGACAGAAGATCTACCAGTGGCTTCATGTTTTCTTTGGGGAGTGTTGCTGTGACTTGATCTGTGTACATGGGTACACAGATGCTGATTGGGCTGGTAGTATCTCAGACAGAAGATCTACCAGTGGCTTCATGTTTTCTTTGGGGAGTGTTGCTGTGACTTGATCTGTGTACATGGGTACACAGATGCTGATTGGGCTGGTAGTATCTCAGACAGAAGATCTACCAGTGGCTTCATGTTTTCTTTGGAGAGTGCTGCTGTGACTTGATCTGTGTACATGGGTACACAGATGCTGATTGGGCTGGTAGTATCTCAGACATAAGATCTACCAGTGGCTTCATGTTTTCTTTGGGGAGTGTTGCTGTGACTTGATCTGTGTACATGGGTACACAGATGCTGATTGGGCTGGTAGTATCTCAGACAGAAGATCTACCAGTGGCTTCATGTTTTCTTTGGAGAGTGCTGCTGTGACTTGGAGCAGCAAGAAGCAGCCTATGATTGCTCTATCCAGTACAGAGGCCGAGTACAGAGGAGCTGCTATGGCAGCATGTGAGGTGTTGAGAAAGCTACTTGCAGATTTGGGTCTATTAGTGGATAGACAAGTTGTCATTTTCTGTGACAACATTAGCAGTATACAGTTGGCCACGAACCCAATTTTTCATGCTCGCACGAAGCATATAGAGGTCCACTACCATTTCGTCAGAGAGAAGGTCTTGGTAGGAGACCTTGACCTTGTTTATGTCAGCACAGAGAGGGATCAGGTAGCTGACATCTTCACCAAAGCATTGGGTACAGAGAAGCTCCGCAGATTCAGATGGAGTTGAGCTCGAGGGGGAGTGTTGAGATATCAAGCTAGTTTTTGTCTCTCATATTCATGATGTTTTTTACAAGCTTTGATCCACCTTGAGTATGTTTTCATCAATTGAATTATCATTTCCAATAGCTTCCCCCGGTCTCCCAACGGGATCTCTCACGCTCTTGCTCCAGGGCCTGTGTCACAAGCTCCGGTAGCATAGTGTTGACCACTTCTTGAGCGGATGACCTAATCTCAACACCCTCTAGGATCCTTCACAGGTCACCTACTAGCGCTTCACTCATAGGCCACTTCCTTGCTCCCTCATCCACCATAACGGAAGCTCACCATTTAAATCAAACCGAGGCTGGTCAAGACCTCGGTCGACGACCTTGCTACGCAAGACGTCCTCCGTTGACGCTCCATCAGCTGTTGCAATTTTATCACTTAGGTTTCCACAACCTCATTCACAAGACGGTCAAAATGCTTCCCCAGCAATCTTGACATAAAACAGTCATTTAAAAATAGGTCATAAATACAGTTTCTATAACGAACTCTTATCTTTCCACATAAATCCACATTATTTAATCCACATTCATTTCATATGTATTCCCATTCTCATCCAATCACATCCTTTTTCATCTCATCACTTCTTTCTTCAATTATCCTCATCAGATCTCATCCACTCGCATTTCCCCATATCCTCATCTCATCACATCACATTCATTCACATCTCATCCAATCATATCTACCCCAATCCACATCACCTCACATCTCATTCATTCACATCTATCACGATCACATCCCATCACATCTATCCCGATTCACATCCCATCACATCTATCCCGATTCACATCACATCTCATCTCATCCATTCACATCACATCTCATTCATTCACATCTATCCTGTTTTCCATCACATCTCATCCATTCACATCACATCTCATTCATTCACATCTATCCTGTTTCACATCACATCACATCACATTCATTCACATTACGTATCATCCATTCACATCTATCCTAATTTACATCACATCTTATTCGTTGACATCTCGATTCACATCACACCACATCCATTCACATCCCATATCATTCATTCACATCCTGATTCACATGACATCACATCTCATTCTTCACATACACTCTTCACATACACATTCACATCCATTCTTCACATCCATTCTTCACATACACATTCACATCCATTTTCATCACGTACACATCCACAACCATTCTTTCACATACATCCACATCCATTTTTGCACATACATCCACATCCATTCTTTCACATACACATCTACATCCATTCTTCACATACACACCCACATCCATTTTTCACATACACACCCACATCCATTTTTCACATACACATTCACATCCATTCTTCACATATACATTCACATGCATTCTTCATATACACATTCACATCCTGATTCACATGACATCTCATCATATTTATTCACATCTTTCTATATATAAAAATTAATTTTAATAATTAATATCAGTGATATCCATGCATATTCATAGGTGAATGTGTACATGGGGTAATTAGAATATTTCTTTTAGATGCAAAATTGGTGGGAATTACGCTTTTTGAATAACATAAAAACAAACTTTCTTTTCCACAAAATTTTGAAAAATGTTGCTATAACCTCCTGTGTATGGCTGACCATTTCTCATTTTTATCATTCTATTTTAACTTAAATTAATCCAAATTAGATTCATAGAACTCTAATTTACACAATTAGATTCATAGAACTCTATTTTAACTTAAATTAATCCAAATTAGATTCATAGAACTCTAATTTACACAATTTTCTAAAATTCAAGAGAGTAAACAATAAGAAGAGTTTAATTAATCCCCTACTTAGAATCTAAAGAAGAGAAGGGGTGGCCTTTCATAGCATTCAAATTTAATTCAATTGACTAGAAAACATAAAAATTTAATTAACTGGAAAACATAAAAATTCAATTAACTAGAAAACATAAAAATTAGAAAAAACCATAGATTCTTCAGTAAACAAGTAAGAAAATTAGCTAACATGGAGCTTGTAATCTATCCTTTGGCTTGAGGGATTGAGGGTTCTACTCTTGTTTGAAGCAAGAGTGGCCACCAATTCACTTTGGAGAGGACTAGGCCATAAACAATTGAATTATTAAAAAATTCAATGTAGATGACTCAAGACAGGAGCAGAGTAATAGTGCATAAATATCATTAAGCTTTTACAAAGGGGGAGGCTTCTATTTATAGGAAAAAGTGAGCCTCTAACCAAGCAAGCTGATTCTAGAATTTTCTAGAACAGTTTGGTCAATTTTTGACCATTTTTGGGTCAGTTCAACTTACTTTTTTGATCTAGTTTTGAAATAGGAGAGAGGAGAGATGAAATATGTCATTTTATTGAAATAGGAGAGAGGAGAGATGAAATATTGACCATTTTTGGGTCAGTTCAACTTACTTTTTTGATCTAGTTTTGAAATAGGAGAGAGGAGAGATGAAATATGTCATTTTAATAAAAAATTGGAGGTAGTGATGAGAAAAAGGTGCCTACTTCATGAGGGGAGATCCCCACACTGAGGTGTCAAATTCAGTTTTTTAATTCTTTTCTTTGGTCTTTAGTCCACTCTTCATCTTATGTGAGCATTTACTCATTTTTGGGGGGTTTTTCTTTTATTCTTCAATTTATCTCCTCCCTACATTTTGATTAATCCGATTGGTCGATAGAAACCTTAATCCAAAATTTTCAAAAAATCTGGACCCTGAGGCTAAGGTCTTTTGTGTACATTATAATTTATTTCTAATGCACCTTAGGAATTTCTTTTTGAACTTCTCTTTTGGGAGAATTTATTTTAATAAGAAGGGATATTTTTCCATCCAAAGATATCTAAAAACTAAATTACCTCTCTCTTTAATATTTTCTCTCTCTAGGCCAAAAAGAGAGAAACAAGATCTATTAATATTCTGAAAAGAGGATTGACTACAAGGGGAGAAACTGGACATCTTGAGGGGCTAGGGAGAAATCTTACATCCTGCCCCACTTAAAAAATGTGAAATGTCCTCATCTTGCAAACTAGAGGACAACTCCTTCCCTTAAGATCGAATTGATTATGGGGTTCCTTATAGTGTAGTCAACCCAGCAGAATCCTGGGATAAAGATCCCTTATATAGAACTCATCATCAGATAAAAATTATTTAAGATCATATCATTCATATCTTTGACACAATAATGGTCCATTAGGCTGAAATTTCCATTTGACCAATCCTCCATGGGAATTTCAATTATAGAGATTTTTAATTTGTCATCCCTTAACTTGATCCACTGGGTCGTGTTAACAGTAGCAATCTTCAGCACAATCCACTAATCTCATAGTGATTTGCTGAAGTCGTTATCGTCATTCCAGTTACAAACATCATCACAGAGGGACTGGTGCCATTCATCCTCATTGTGGTTTTTCTTAGCTTATCGCTTTTCAACCTAAATTTAGGAATCATCATTTTTCAATCAAAATCCAATTTAACTCATCAGTTCTCAACCAGAATTTTAAAATCATATCAACCACATTCGAATTCATCATTTGGATAGCATTTTTGCTTATAATTTCAAGATCTTAGATTTACTCGTATATACTTCCAGTAAAGAGCTGCAGTTATACCCTTGGTATATATGGGTAGTCATGGTCCTTGGAACTATAAGATAAACACCATCATGTCTAGGCCTCAAGCAAGTTAAGGACAATTGCAGTACTTCCATCTGAAGACCCAACTTTCAATTTATAAATTTCATTCTGAATATCAATTTGTATGAATTTCATCACACAATTCTAACCGTATCTTGCTACTAAAAATAAAAAGGAATCTCTGTTGAAGATAAGCAAGATCAACCAACAGATCCATATAAAAGAGTCATAGACTCCTCTGTTGAGGACCAGCAAGGTCAATCAACCAGATCCCTACCAAAAGTCAGAAAATAATTCTTACTCCTTGTTCCAATATCTTCCCTGACGCACGTGTGGGTATCTTCGGTGACCCAGAGTCCGAGCACCATATGGTCAGCACCCTCTAGGATCCTTCTTCGCAAGTCACCTAGCGCTTCACTCATAGGCCGCTTCCTTGGTCCCTCATCCACCGTACTGGAAGCTCACTATTTAAATTGAATCGAGGCTGGTCAAGACCTCGGTTGACCTTGCTACACGAGACATCCTCTGTTGACTCTCAGTCAACTATTGCAACTTTATCAGTTATGTCTCCACGATCTCATTCAGAAGAAGGTCAAAATGCTTCCCTAGCATTCTTGACATAAAACAGTCATTTAAAAACAAGTCATAAATACAGTTTCTATAATGAACTCTCGTCTTTCCACATTGTTCCACATCAATCCACATTCATTCCCATTTCCCATCCAATCACATCATTTTCCATCTCATCACTTCTTTCCTCAATTATCCTCATCAGAGCTCATCCACTCGCATTTACTCATACCCGCATCTCATCACATCACATTCATTCACATCTCATCCATTCATATCTACCCCAATCCACATCACCTCACATCACATTCATTTCACCTCACATCTCATTCATTCACATCTATCCCGATTCACATCCCATCACATCTCATCCATTCACATCACATCTCATCCATTCACATCACATGTCATCCATTCACATCTATCCCGATTCACATCCCATCCATTCACATCACATCTCATTCATTCACATCTATCCTGATTCACATCCCATCACATCTCATCCATTCACATCACATCTCATTCATTCACATTCACATCTATCCTGATTCACATGCCATCACATCTCATCCATTCACATTCACATCTATCCCGATTCACATCCCATCACATTTCATCCATTCACATCACATCTCATTTATTCAAATCTATCCTATTTCACATCACACTCATTCACATTACATATCATCCATTCACATCTATCCCAATTTACATCACATCTCATCACATCCATTTCACATCACATCTCATTCGTTCACATCCCGATTCACATCACATCACATCCATTCACATCCCATATCATTAAATCACATCTTGATTCACATGACATCACATCTCATTCTTCACATACACATTCACATCTCATTCTTCACATACACATTTACATCCATTTTCATCACATACACATCCACATCCATTCTTTCACATACATCCACATCTATTCTTTCACATACATCCACATCCATTCTTTCACATACATCCACATCCATTCTTTCACATACACATCTACATCCATTCTTCACATACACACCCACATCCATTTTTCACATACACATTCACATCCATTCTTCACATATACATTCACATCCATTCTTCATATACACATTCACATCCTGATTCACATCACATCTATCCATCCATTCATTCACATTTATCTGATTCATATCACATCTCATCCATCCATCCATCCATTCACATTTATCTGATTCATATCACATTTCATCACATCTATTCACCTCACATCTCATCACCTCTATTCACATCACATCCATTCTCGTGTAATATGGTCCTTAAAGAAAACATGGTTTCTAAGCAAGTTTTCAGTTTATTTTTCTTTTGAATACAAGGAGTATTTCTTGATTAGTATCCCCAAAACTCCTTGATCAGAATTTTGAATTTTATACCAGAATTCCTTGAACTCTATAACCTTGATCCAGAGATCAATTCGAAGGGTCTCAAGTATTTTTCTAAATTGGTCACACCTTCTTTCCTTGAAACTGACAAAAGAGTTTGGTCTTGGTCATAGTCTGATTCAAGGTTCGAGTCGGATAAGATTTTTCCTGAACTATCTTTCTTGAAAAGGTTTGATAATTCAGTTACTATTTTATTGAATTTCTTTCTTTGAATATTCACTTAACTTATTTTTAAATTAATTATGAATTCCAATGAGGAATAAATTAATCAATTATCTGAATATTTTGATCTCGATAGATCTCCTCAATTTTCTTTTTACAATCTAGGTGAATATAAAATTATAGAAATTTCTCTCTTAGAGTATTTAATTATTCATGTATCAGATACTCATAGAATTTAAATATAGAATTTAAGAGAATGGTAATTTTAATATAAAAATTTTTTATGCATCTATTTATGCATAAAATCAACTTGAATGGGAATAACACTTTTATAAAATCAACTTGAATGGGAATAACACTTTTATAAAAATTTCTTTTTATGCATAAAATCTAATTTAATAAGAATAACACTTTTAAAATAAAATGAAATTTTTAATGCATCTTTCTATGCATAAAAATCAATTTTAATGAGAATAAAACTTTTGAAATAAAAAAAATTCCTTTATGCATCTTTCTATGCATAAAAATCAATTTTGATGAGAATAACACTTTTGAAATAAAAAAATTCCTTTATGCATCTTTCTATGCATAGAAATCAATTTTAATGAGAATAACACTTTTGAAATAAAAATAAATCGTTTTTGAATCTTTCTATGCAAAAAAGTCAATTTTAATGAGAATACCACTTTTGAAATAAAACTAAATCCTTTATGCATCTTTCTATGCATAAAAATCAATTTTAATGAGAATAACACTTTTGAAATAAAAATAATTCCTTTACGTATCTTTCTATGCATAAAAATCAATTTTATGAGAATAACACTTTTGAAATTAAAAAAATTCCTTTATGCATCTCTCTATGCATAAAAATCAATTTTAATGAGAATAACACTTTTGAAATTAAAAAAAATCCTTTTTGAATCTTTCTATGCATAAAAATCAATTTTAATGAGAATAACACTTTTGAAATAAAACTAAATCCTTTATGCATCTTTCTATGCATAAAAATCAATTTTAATGAGAAAAACACTTTTGTAATAAAAATAATTACTTTATGCATCTTTCTATGCATAAAAATCAACTTTAATGAGAATAACACTTCTGAAGTAAAAAAAATTCCTTTATGCATCTTTCTATGCATAAAAATCAATTTTAATGAGAATAACACTTTTGAAATAAAAAAAATCCTTTTTGAATCTTTCTATGCATAAAAATCAATTTTAATGAGAATAACACTTTTGAAATAAAACTAAATTCTTTATGCATCTTTCTATTCATAAAAATCAATTTTAATGAGAATAACACTTTTGAAATAAAAAAAATTCCTTTATGCATCTTTCTATGCATAAAAATCAACTTTAATGAGAATAACACTTCTGAAGTAAAAATAACTCCTTTATGCATCTTTCTATGCATAAAAATCAACTTTAATGAGAATAATACTTTTGAAATAAAAATAATTCCTTTATGCATCTTTCCATGCATAAAAATCAATTTTAATGAGAATAACACTTTTGAAATAAAAATAATTCCTTTATGTATCTTTCTATGCATAAATATCAATTTTAATAATTAGTATCAGTGATATCCATGCATATTTATAAGTGAATATGTACATGGAGTAATTAGAATATTTCTTTTAGATGCAATCATGGTGGGAATTACTCTTTTAGAATAACATAAAAATAAACTTTCTTTTCCACAAAATTCTAGAAACGTTTGTCATAACCTCCTTTGTATGGCTGACCATTTCTCATTTTTATCATTCTATTTTAACTTAATCTAAATTAGATTCAAAGAACTCTAATCTACACAATTTTTTAAAATTCAATAGAGTAAACAATAAGAAGAGTTTAATTAATCCCTCAGTTAATCTTTCTAGGATTAAGAAAGGAGGCTAAAATGTAAAGAAGAGAAGGGGGTGGCCTTTTCATCAAGGCATAGCATTTGAATTTAATTCAATTAAAAGCAAAACATAAAAAATAGAAAAAACCATAGATTCTTCATTAAACAAGTAAGAAACTTAGCTAACATGGAGCTTGTAAGCTTTCATTTGGCTTGAGGGATTGAGGTTTCTACTCTTGTTTGAAGCAAGAGTGGCCACCAATTCACTTTGGAGAGGATTAGGCCAAAAACAATGGAATTATTAAAAAATTCAATGTAGATGGCTCAAGACAAGAGGAGCAGAGTAACAGTGCATAAACACCATTTAACTTTTACAAAGTGGAGGCTTCTCTTTATAAGGAAAAGTGAGCCTCTAACCAAGCAAACTGATTCTAGAATTTTCCAGATCAGTTTGGTCAATTTTTGACCATTTTTGGATCAGTTCAGCTTACTTTTTGGATCTAGTTTTGAAATAGGAGAGATGAGAGATGAAATATCTCATTTTATTGATTAAAAATTGGGGATAATGATGAGAAAAAGGCACCTAATTCATGAGGAGAGATCCCCACACTCAGGTGTCAAAATTTAACTTTTTAATTCTTATCTTTGGTTTTTAGTCCACTCTTCATCTTATGTGAGCATTTACTCATTTTTGGGAGGTCTTTATTTTATTCTTAAATTTATCTCCTCCCTACATTTGGATTAATGCTATTAATCCAAAATTTTCAGAAAATCTAGACCCTCCTTAGGCTAAGGTCTTTTGTGCACATTATAATTTATTTCTAATGCACCTTAGGAATTTCTTTTTGAACTTCTATTTCGGGGAAATTTGTTTTATTAAGAAGGGATAATTTTCCATCCAAAGATATCTAAAAACTGAATTATCTCTCTCTAGAACATTTTCTCTCTCTAGATCAAAACAGATAGAAACAAGATTTGTTATTATTCTGAAAAGGGGATTGATTATTACAGGGGGAGAAACTAGACAACTTGAGGGGCTGGGGAGGAATCTTACAACTAACTTCACTAGTTTTGGCTATTTTAGTGGGTTATCACCACTTTAATGTGATAGGGCGTGACTATTTCAATGTTATTTTAGTGGGTTCAAACTTCAAGGTCCTGTCCTCACGTGGCAAATGTCAATACTTCAAAAAGGGGAAAAAAAACTTCAGGTTTCCCCCAAAATGAGTAAATGCATTTGAAATTCCTTAATCTACCATGATTGCACCTCTTTCTAGTCACCTTTTTACATCATCCTCTCCTCTATTCAATCATCTAAAAATGTTGAGAAAATAGTCTAATGCTTTTTCATCATGTAGTCTTTATAATGTTAAAGATGATCAGGGTGTGTAGAAATGTATAAACTTCAAATTAAACGATTGGGTGACTATGCAACCATCATGCATGTGAATGTCACTATCTCTTCACGTATGTCGTGGGTGTTGACAGTGGCCTCTCTGGAGGCGAAGTCCACTGGAGTTTCTAGGATAAATTGTGCATATAGCATCTTAGCAAAATAGAGTGGAGCGTCGGCATTATGGAGAGGATGACCGTACACCTCCAAGAAAATGCGCTCGGCATTAATTTTGATATCATTATGAGTGCAACGCAAAATTATTATAACTTAGAGAAAAATGAAAAATTGATGTGGAGTTTTATTGTTTAGGAGTGGAGGATAGAGTGTTTCTAATGTGCTCATTATGCGCTTACATGCCTTGCAAAATAATAAACCACATAAATTATTCAATCTAATACAAATTGAATCTTAAATACAATCTCTATTAAAATAAAAAACTTACAATTTGGCTTCTCCATGCATACCCAGAATGGAATTCAAGAAACATGTCTTTCTTTTCTTGATATATCAATTATGATTACACTCTAATGGCTCTTACAAAATAGAGAAAAGCAAAAAACAATTGATAGAGATGTATAAAAGGACATAAAACAAAGTAAAACATATTTAAAATAAAATACTTACATTTCATTATAAGGGTACAATTACATAGTTCACCTTTTCAAAGTCGCATCTCCTCAACCATTCTTATAAGGGTACAATTACATAGTTCACCTTTTCAAAGTCGCATCTCCTCAACCATTCTTCCAACCTACTAAAATTGGTGCCTGTTTCTCTTACATAAAAAGAGAGACTATGGGGTCTAGCAAAAAAACAGGATAATAGGCTTTTGGGGGTAGGGTGGCCAAAAGAAGCCTATAGAAAACAAATAAGACGATAAATCAAGCTTTATCTTGAAAAAACAAGTCAGTAGATAAATTTTCAAAAAAGATAGCTAACATACTTGAGAGATATCAAGATCACAACATCATTTATTTCTTGATTTCTCTCTGATAGCATATATGTATCTGAAGGTGCTATTTCAAGATACTCTGCACCATCAGAAAAATCTTTCACGTGAACAAAAAATTATCCAGGTACATTGTTTAAATCTTGAAGATTCTTATCTCGAGGTTCCTTTACCCATCTCCCGTCTTTCTTTCTTCATCAATCCTCCTTTCTTTCTCAGAAGCCATTTGTTCTTTGCCCTTCTCTGTCTTTAATTGATATACAGTCCTAGTATCCTTATTATGCACAACATCTTTAATCTTAATACCTGTATCCTTAAGTTTTCTAGGTGGTGGGACATTCAAGATATTGAATGCCCTAGAGTCACTCAGTGGTATATGATGCAATAACTTCTCAAATCTGTATCTTATAAGCTTGCATGTGTGCATGTCCTTGTCCATAAGAGTCACCCTATGTGCATGGGCATAACAAATGTAACTTTCAATAAAAAAGTCTATAATGAAGTCTTATGCAGCCTCTTGAAGGACACATATTGCATTGCTGGCCCATCTCATCCCAAGTTTCCCTTTATCACAAATTTGTCTCAAAACTCTCATGAAGGTAAGCTTAGGTATAATTAACTCAGCATGTTTATGAGCTTTCCTTATCTCTCTCAGGGCATTCACATGTTGGTTGATTCTCTTTTTCACCTTTTTCTTTGATAATGTGTTTTCACTCGTTACTTTCTCTGCTAACCCTGGACTTGGTCCAACCCTTGTTGCTGTTTTCTTTATTCTAGTCATGTGTGGCCTATCAATCAAGCATAGAATGAAAGATGACTTCATATAAGAACCTACATCATTTGGATTCGTACATTCAACGTAGAACAAGAACATGATATGTACATAATATATGTTCAATTTATTTAAAATGGAAATAACTTTCCTATGTATGGGAAATTTAATTGGTTAGAGACTTTTGTGGTGAGAAAACAAGCAATAATGGAAATATATTTACCTAGTCACGTTACTCAGGATGCCTAGGCTAGAAGATGATTCTTAATGTTCTTTTCTAACAAAATTTCTACATCAACATTTATTTCTTTCTTGGACATAATAGAATTATAAACAATTCTATTCATAAATAATGGAATTTAATAAGGATAATTCTTTTTCTAGCTGATAAAATATGCTTGTTGAAATATACAAGTGAAAAGGGTGTGTGTGGGAACAAGCTCTTGGATAGAGGCTGTAAAAGAGGAGATGTAATTGTGAAAGAACCTGTGAAAAGGTTAGAAAAATCTACTGGGAGAGAATAATGGATAGCATGAGGGAATTTAGGAGTGTGGAGATATTCTGGGAGATATTCAGGGAAAAGAGAAGAGGTGGAGATATTCAGGGAGTAAATCATGGAGAAATCAAGGGGATTTGATGCTTGATGTAAACTCTATAAATTGAGGCATAGCCCTAATGAGAATTTGCTGGTTTTTGAGTATCCATGCCTACATTAATCTATGTGCTAATTTTTCACTAATTACGTCTTAATCACTTGCTAATCACTTTGTTAATTATGTTGATTCTAGTGTTTGATCCACCATAGCTCATCATTCAGCTCAAATTTCAACATGGTATCAGAGCCATGCCTAGAATCAACTAGATTTATGAGCCCATTAGTGAATTAATCAGGATTAGTAAGATAATTAGCAAAAAAATCAGTTTTTAGTGAGTTTTCACTCTTCCCCTTCACCCCCAGCCAGTGGAGGGTCTCTAGCATCCAGCACAGTTAAAATTAGGTCATAAGCTTCTAGCTTAAGCTAGCTAAGGTCATTAGCTTCAAGCTCATCCACTCCACGCTGCAAACCGCGCAGAAATGAAGCAGAAATCAACGATTGAACCGGCGCCGTTTTTCTGAAGTGGAATGAAGATTGCTCTTTGCTCAGGTCAAAACTCTCTAATTCCTCTTAGCACAAAGGGTAATCAAGCATGCTCTACAAGCTGGTGAAGACAGAAATCAATTTCATCAAGTCTACAGAGAGATCAAAGCTCTTCATCAAATCTGCAGGTGACTTTGGTAAAACAGAGATTAAGCTTTCATTATTTGCTCAAATCTTATGTTTCTTGGCTTAATCCTCTACTAGACTCAGTGCTATTGATGCCTTTCAAAGCATTTGAGCTCATTTGAAGTGGAAGGCACCAGATCTGGACTCCCCGCATACTCTGTTTTCTGCACATAAACCAGAGCATTAATTTGCTAATCAGTGATTAATCAGTGCTAATCACTGTACTTTGGTGCAATTGAGGGTTCAAATTAACCATTAGGTATCTGATACAGATCCCTATAACTTCAGATTTCAAATCGGAGTTGGTTTGATACTCCAACCATCCGTACAAATTGGTTACTCTTGATTTAGTGTAATTTCTGGTAAAATTGTGCTGATAAAATTGTGAAAATCATCATTTTGCATTTAACCCTTGGTTAATGCCTGTAAATCTCACTCAAATTCAAGATTATTCACAGCCAGAGTTGCATTTGGAATGTGCATGAGAATGAATGCTATACGCATTATGTATTGGGCACATTTTATCAGTGTAAAAATGGGAACAGACACTGCCCTTGTCCAGATTAAGGCAAGAGGTAAGACCTCCCGCATAAATTTGGGTTTGCATTGCATAATGATACAAAATAAACATAAAAAGCCCAAAGGAACTGTCAGCAAAATATTGAAACATGTTGCTCACATGGAGCAAAATGACCTGACGGACGAGCTCATGGCCCCAGCCATGAAAGAAGAAGAATATCTCTTCCCAAGAAGAGGATCCACACCGAGAAGAAGACCTGAAGGAAGACATGGACACGAGAAGAGAAGCTGCCCCGAGAAGACTGGAAGAAGAGACGGACGCGTGGAGAGATGCTGCCACGAGAAGAAGACTGAAGAAAAGAGAAGATGTGAGGCTCCAAAGAGTGAGGAGCCATGTGAAAATCTCTGAGAGAGAGAGAGAGAGAGAGCCCACAACCCAATGTAACTTGCCCCAATAAAGTAAAACCACCTCTGAGCCACCGATGATGTAGGCCAAGTGGTAGATGTATGTGTGAGCACTTTAGTCAAGGTCGCGGGCACTTATAGTAGCCTTGGACACATTGAGAGAGAGAGTGTCAAGGACTATGGAGTTTAGGGACTTGAGGCACTGGTCGCGGGCTGTCAAGTAAGAAAGAAACTTGATACAGGGTCCAGGTGTGCTGAGATAACTTGAGGGGAGGAGTAGACACTGGTCGCGGACTACCAAGTAAAGGGTGGCAAACTTGGTATAGGGTCTAGGTGTTCTAGGATTATTCACTTGAGGGGAGGTGTTGAAATATACAAGTGAAAAGGGTGTGTGTGGGAACAAGCTCTTGGATAGAGGCTGTAAAAGAGGAGATGTAATTGTGAAAGAACCTGTGAAAAGGTTAGAAGAATCTACTGGGAGAGAATAATGGGTAGCATGAGGGAATTTAGGAGTGTGGAGATATTCTGGGAGATATTCAGGGAAAAGAGAAGAGGTGGAGAGAATCAGGCAAGAGGTGGAGATATTCAGGGAGTAAATCATGGAGAAATCAAGGGGATTTGATGCTTGATGTAAACTCTATAAATTGAGGCATAGCCCTAATGAGAATTTGCTGGTTTTTGAGTATCCATGCCTACATTAATCTATGTGCTAATTTTTCACTAATTACGTCTTAATCACTTGGTAATCACTTTGTTAATTATGTTGATTCTAGTGTTTGATCCACCATAGCTCATCATTCAGCTCAAATTTCAACAATGCTTACATCATTTTATTCTTATAGAAATATTCTAAAATATTCCTTTCTCCATTTTCAACCTCGGCATCCACATGCCCTAAATTATCTGTGTAAAATATGATGAAACCTTCTCTTTTGACACCAAAATTAATTTATGCATTTTCCTAACTAAAGGTAAAATGAAAATTCATCTTTTTGATAAATAATTAAAAATACCCATGTATATACATACCATGAATATACCTATTTTGGAATATGAAAATTATTCCTCTTTTGATATTTAAAATCTTTGTACTTACAATATCGTGAAAATTCCTCTTTTTGATAAATAATTAAAAATACCCATGTATATACATACCATGAATAACTTATTTTGAAATATGATAATTATTCCTCTTTTGATATTTAAAATGTTTGTACATAGAATATCGTGAAAATTTCTCTTTTTGCATTTAAATTTTTATGCATGCACATATAAAAATAATTATAACAAAAAATCCTCTTTTCTCCATTGAAACATTTATGCATAAATACAATAAAAGTATTTTCAAAAAATGTAACAAAATTCTTCTTTTAGAATTAAAATTCTTATGCATAGAATATGATGAGAATTCCTCTTTTTGCATTATCAAATTTATGCATAGAATTAAATTTATTTTTTTTATTTTTTTTGCCAAAGCTTTGCTAAGAATTTTCAAAATTCTACTTCTAAATATTTATACATAATTATGAAATATGGTGAGACTTCCTCTTTTTAGACTAAAGATTTATTATGCGTACCTAAGCATAATTATAAGCATAACTACATTGAAACCTCTTGTTTATTCTTAAAAATATCCATTTATCATTCCTATATGAAAATACTTACAAAAATGTTAGCATAACTCTCTTTCAACTTAAAATGCATTAATATGAATTTTCTTAATCATAAACAAGAGTGAAGGAATTAGTCCTCATTTTTAACTACATTAAAAATCATAAATATGCTTAATCTTCTTCTCTATCTTGTCAAGCCTAGAGTTTTGTTTAACAAAATGCAATTAAAACTAAGATCCATCCTTTAATCCTCTATAATTAATACAAAGTTTTAACATTCCATATTTCTCTTTGTGAAAGAGAACGGGCGCACCCCAAGGTGAAACAGTGGGTCTTATGAATCCTTGCTCTAGCAGCTGTCTTAACTGCTCCTTTAGTTATATGGCTTTTGGAAGTGGCATCTTGTCTATGTGCTGGGCTATTGGTTGAGCTCCACCGGGAGTTAGCTCTATCTCATGATCTACTTCACGAGTTGAAGGCATCTCCGTCAGCTCTTCTCGGAATACATCAGCATACTCACTTAGCCATTCTCGTTCCTTAGCCTTGCATTTTTTGTCTACTGAGTCATTTTAACGACATAGACAACTTGCTTCTTTCTGAGTCCTTCTTCAGCAATTTAAAAACTTTGACTAACTTCGAAATTGGGGATCCAAAAATTCCAGTTCCTTGAACTTGATTCCCATGAAGGTCAAGAAAAGAGATGATTCGAGAAAACAGAACTTATTTCTTTAAACTCGATATCTGATTGTCAAAATCACTTAGACAACTGGAATTTTTTCACAAAATATTATTTATTTACATAAGGTTTGCAATATATATACAGAGCAACATGGCTCAATCAAATCACTGCCTCAATGTACATGCATGAGATGACGATACTGGGACTATGGACATGCTGCGATACAATTGTTCCCTTACCCACTATTGGTGCTACAATCTTACTTCTCGGAATAAAATAGCTAAGAAGTCTAAAAAGTTGACAAGTAACCCTAAAATCTCAAGGTGTGGGGTGATAAAGGATAACACCAAGAACCACCTTTAACCTTAACAAGACCATGGCTAATGAGACATTCTACGGCATTAGCATCTAGCGCTAGTTGCAAGAGGCGTGGATATATTGTGCTGCTGCAAACCACTTATACTGTCATCTCTCAGCTGGGTCTGGAAAATATAGCTCCTTGAAATGATTAGCAAACCTTGCCCTGCTAGTTCGAGTCGTAGTAGCGAAAGAGAGAATATTCTCAAAAGCAAAAGAGAGAATATTCTCAAAAGCAAAAGAAGTCATATATTGAGTTTGAGTAAGACCGGGAATACCAGATAAATACGGGGCATTCATCAATTAGACATATTTATCAATGGCTTAATCTGAATGAAAATATAGCATGTGAATGCATCTTTCTAGGATTTTATTAAAAAATTCAAACGAAATTCATCTTTGATTCTTGAGCTTTCAACAAAGCTTTGATACCAACTATGAGACCCAAGCCCCCTCTGTGCATCTCTGGAGTGCTTGCAGCAAAAGTAGCAACCTTGCGCGCAGGGTAGAGCTTCCCACTCGGGGCCTCGCCCACGAATGTCCGGACAAGAGACTAATCCGGGGGTTCTTCTAAGATCGAACCCAGAAAAAACTTCCTCGCCCAGAAAGCATAGGCGATTCTTCTAGAAAAATCTTCTAACGTAGTCAAGGGCCTTATCTATCCTTTGTATTATGACCAAACCCGTGGGTCACATCGCCGAATCAAGGAGAAAGTTGCACTTGGTTCATAGAAATAATCACTTTTTTCCCCTTAAGGGAAAAAAGTTACACTTGGCTCATAGAAATCATCACTTTTTTCCCCTTAAGGGAGGCATAGCCGTTGATTCTTTCCCAAAAAACAAGAATCTTTCTGGGAATTACTTTGATTATCGTAACTTAAACCTAACAGAATTTTGTTATAGGAATCCACTGATCCAGCCCAACCGACCCATGGGTTAGCCAACCACCCAACCACTGTATTGGTGGGATCCCTTTTTATAAAAATTAGGTTGTGTTTGTCGTGGGGTACCAAAGGAAAAGAGTTTCCAGGCCCCCCTAGCCGGCACTCATGTAATTTTATTAAACAGATACACCACTTATGCACCCAATATGAAATTGCTCTTTCTCAGATTCAACTATCTTCAAAGACAAAATTGCTCTTTCTCAAATTCAACTATCTTCAAGACAAAATTTCTCTTTCTTAGCTTTCAACTATCTTCAAGACAGAATTGCAATAAAACCATAGTGTTTCCATCATGACTCTCAAAGTTATAGTTCCATTGTTTTACAAACAAGTCTCATCCGAACTCTCCCTTGAAGACCAGCTAGTCAACCAACGAGATCCAATTTTATAGTTTTACAGTTCACTTAAATAATTCTCTTGCCATCCATGAATATCTTTGTCAACATATGCATGGGTGTCCTAGCAACCGTGAGCCTATTCATCGCCTAGTCATAACCCTCTAGGATCCTCCTTAGGTGTCCTACTACTTCACTAAGGGACCGCTTCGTCGGCCCTCGCCCATCGAACCATTAGGAATTTTTTGGACCCAAAAAGGGCCTCCAAAGGATTCCTAATTTTCAGGATTAGAGCTTAAAAAGCTGGGCTTAAGGGAGACAAAGGCTTTGATGACCCCTATTTTTAGGCTTGCTACATCAGTCATACCTCCCCTAGTTTCACTTTTTAAAGAGAATATTGTCATACTCTCTCTCTTACTTTTTGACTTTTCTCATACTTTCTCTCTTTCTTTTTGAATTTTTTATCTTTAATCTCTACAAATTGAATCTTTCTTGTCAGTTTGAAATCTCCTTTCTCATTAACTCCCACTATATCTCCCGTCCACATCAGCAAAACATTCTCGTATTTAGGTGGACCCCAAAAAGTAAAAAAAAATAATTTTTATTTTTTTCACATTTTGAGGTGGAAAAAACACTACCCAACCAATATGTAGGATGAAAATAAAATTTTCCCTCCAAAAAGCTTGTAATTCAAGGGTCACGTCAGAGGCCTATCAAGAGTCAGTACATCCATGAGATCCTGAAATTGTGGGGACCCCAAAATTTATTATTTCTTAATTTTTCTCATAAATGTAATTTATTGATGCAAACTCCATGTTAGTATATTTGTATTTCAAAAATATCATTTTCTACTTAGAAAAATGGATTTGTGTTAAACTTCCAACAATAGCAAAGTTTTAACAATCTCTGTCTCTCTCTCTCTCTCTCTCTCTCTCTCTCTCTCTCTCTCATTTTAGCTTCTTCCTCTGCTTAGCTATGGAGCCTTTGTAAGTTGTGTGTGTATCCCCTTGTGAGGCTAGAAAATAGAAGGTTGATTTACACATTCCTATTCCTGAAGAGTATGGCAGCTCTAAAAAAACCCATCCTACTGATGCACAATCTGTCCAAGCTCATAGGATAGCTAAGGAGAAAAATGTAGATCTTTGGGTTGATGGGCGTCTCTATCCAATTGACCCTCCATTAAGAGAAAATCCTCCTTTCCACGATTTATCATCTTTTGTTGTTGAGAAGGAGAGCTTGGCTTGTTAGGATACTGCAGAAGATTGACTATAAGTGGAGCTTGGCAAACCCATATTCTCCAATCTCAATTGCAAGAATCACAATTCACCCTTTTACAATGTCAAGAAGGACTTAAAACACCATCAGATCAAATGAAAGAGATCCTCGCAGAGAGAATGTGGTCAAGAATGCAAAGACTCAAAGGCTAGACGAACTTATCAAACAACTCAAAGTAACACCAACAAATGGTGCTCGTGAATGCAAAAAGACATTGGGTGGTATAGAATCTCTTGCATTTAAAGGTGGAGCACGGAAGAAAAGGATTCATACAACATAGTAAGTAACATAAACTTTCATTATGCACTCAGTGATTTTAATAAAATAGTCATGATTTGTGTTCTGCTAGGAATTTTTTGCAAAGAGGTGTGTGGTTCTAATGAAGAGGGATGGAAGGATTTGGTCAAAGCCATTCTGAATACCAAGGATATTCTCTCAATTATTAGTGACCCTCATCGTCCTAAAATACGCCAAGTTGTTGTCGGCAATGTGGTGAGTGAGATTACCAGCTCCATCGATTCTTCATTAATTCAACATGCTTGTGATGCAGCTGGAATCAGCATGAAAGGGTACCAAGCAATCTGTCAGGTTATAAAAGATGCATTTCTAAGACAAGGAATCACTGGCACTTTATTTCCTACACTCAAGGTGATTCACAATGTCAAGTGTATCAATAATAATGATGTGGAGCGAGCTATAGGAAAGTTTTATCATGTTGAGGGCACATTAACATTAGACACAGGGTCGAGTAGAAAGAAAATCAAGACAAAAAGTACAGAATTTCACTATGATGTTTACAATAACATCTTTGTTCATATTGAGAGACTACAACAAGCTATGGTTAAGTTTTATGGTCTTTCACCATAAGGTGAGAATTTGTAATTGCTACTATTCATGTTTTTCAATAGAAAATGAAGATGATTTTTTTTGTTTTGAATATTGTAAAATACCGTTTATTTGCAGTTTTGGGGAGCAACTTTCATTTGTGCTTAAGCTAGATGAGTGCTAAATTGTGAAAGGTCGAAAGTTGGAACGTATGAGCATTACACTCATGAATGAGGCCATGATATGTGCATGGGAAAAGACTACAAAACTAAGTTTTAGTGTGCAATCTGAGAAAGAGGTCTGGTGGCTTGGTGCATTCAAGGTATCAAAGGAGACACATGAGGTATTGACATGGATGTTTGAAAGGACTCCCTGGATAATAGATGTAATCAAAAAGCAAATTGATGGGGTCAACTTCTAGATGTAGAAAACATAGGAAAGTTCAAGGTGGATTGGCATCTTAGGGGAGATTTGAAAACAATTAAATGCATGATGGGTTTTGCTCAAGGTGCAACATGCTTCTTCCCTGGTCCCGCAATATCCACCTCCTTGACTTTTGTCGAGCCATCATATGAGGTGGAGAACTCACCCTCTTTCACCCTTGTATAGCTGTCAGACGGACCACCCTCCGTTCTTCTCAACAGTGTAGATTTTAAGTGGTCGGGTATTAAGAGCAAGTCTGTCTTGTCCTCATTGTCACTTTTGGCTTTAGCCATGATCTTTTTTGCCTCACGTTCTGCCTCTGCTAGGGTTTTATTGCGTTTTCGGCATCCAACTTTCGTAAGCTTGGTTGTTTCTTACTCTTGAAGGATAATTTTCTCCTTGTACCTTCCCTCTAATGATATCTTACTCAACTCCTTGCCCCCCAATCCTTTGAGAACTCATCATGTACCTTAGTGGCCTCAAGGTACCTCTGCTCATGGGCATCCGCCGTGGGTTTTCTTTGTATAATAGGGCATTTCGTGAGGCTATATACCATTTTTATTTCCGCCACCATATGAGGCACTGAGCACTGGTACGGCTTTGTGCTATAGTACCTTCTGTACTTGATGTCTCCCCTCCTGATTCCTCATCCATGATCTGCCGATTAACCATGTAGATAGAGGTCGTGGGGACGGTTCCCGATTCCAAATAGTGGGTTCCTCTTGGCTGCATCACATTAATGGTGGCCAATACATGCATCTAGTTTTCACTAAATTTCAGTGGAGGAAGTGATCCATACATTTTCATTTCCTCTTCATACTTGGAATCCCCCTCCAAGGGTTGGCATATTTGTATAGAAGTGGTTCATTCTATTGTGACCAAATCATTACCAAACAACTTCCTCTCCATGGGGTGAGCTTTCCATCATGTTCCCAAATCAATTTTTAAGATTTGTGAATCCCTACATACATACACATGATCCAAGGCCCAATCATGCACCAATTTGGATTCCCTCATGAAGGGTCTCCCCAATATTATGTCATATGTATCAGGTTCGCGGTGCAAGAAGTCTATGACCAAAAATGTATGATGATAAGCAAAACGTAAAGGTTTTGATTTAACATTCTCTAGAACCACAATGGGCATTGAAGATGTTTCGTGAGCCATTTTAAACGATCAGATATGCTTTTTTTAGATTGGGTTTCCCCCAATTTTCCCAGCAACGTTTTCTAATGATGCTAACCCCCCCTACCCCACCATCCAGGATAGCCAATGCTTTGGCACCCATTATGAATCGGAATGGTAGCATTTGTGTCATCGCTTTCGTAGTAGTGTTCCAATTGGTTAATTGGTATCTTAACGACTTGAGTTTTCTTTGTATGCCTCAAGGTTCTTTCTACCAGGGGTGGCAGAGTCTCATCTCTAGTATCTGCTGGCTTTAGGCTGCTGCCCTACCCATTCTTTTACGTCTGTCCATAGGGTTTGTGAATTGCGTAACAATTTCCCTAATGGAATTTGGACAGGCGTGGATAGCACAGCCGCGAGACTTCCTATGTCACTCTTGGTTCTTTGGAGATAGAGGGTCTTTCTCATGTAGGTGTCTCGTATTCTTCCATAGGGAAGGAATGGATGGACTCCTCCACAACCCACTTTCCTCAAACATTCTGGAGAATGTGTTTGCTTGGGACTTCTGTTCTGCTCCTTCTGGAATTGGAGTTGGCACGTCCAATTCCCTATCTCGGGCTTGCTTATTTCATGGTGGATAAATTGTATCCCTTACCCAGTTGGCCCTCAGCTTTTGGCTTCATGAAGCCTTTGGTAGTCTTCGACTAAAGCCTTGGCCTCTTCGAGAGCTTCCTTATTTCCTTGTCGTAGCATTGGGATATTCACTAACCCCCTTACGTGTTGTTGGTTGCTCTCCTTGCTTTTCCTAGTCTAATCCTCTAAATTCGATTTTCTAGTTTGTAGCATGCATAAAGAGTAGTAGGTCGGGCTAGGTAATCATGCATTTTATGGTCTCTAACCCCCCGCCGGAAATAAGGCAACAAGTTAACCTTTCCCAAAGTTTGCACCTCGAATTTAAGTGCTTCAAACGAGAAACATAGTCTCTCATCGACTCATCTTCTTTTTGTTTGATATTATGTAATTGTGCCACAGGGCTCCATGTGTCACTACTTCGGGAAAAACTGGACACAAAAACATTCTTTAGCCTTGTGAAGTTAACCTTATCCTCAGGCTTAAGGGTTTGGAACCACTGATGAGCTTTTCCTTCCAAGGTGAGTGAGAAGGTATGTATCATTGTCACATCACTAACCGGCCCACAGGTTTCACATGTGGATTCAAAAATCTCTACATGTTGGATAGGATCCCGGTCCCCAGAGAACTTTTGGACACATTTTGAAATGATATGGGGTTTCATCTGGGGAAGGTCAGGATTCTAGAGTAGTGCCTAGTTCTCGGCCCATTTTTGCCACCATATTTAGTAGGTCTGCCCTTGTGGCTACATTAAGGTCCATGGTTGGATCTATCCTAGGCCTTTGAGGAATTTCTCCCTCCCTCCCTAGACATCATCCCCTTCTTATATTGACTCTTCTATGTATTTCGGGTCCATGGGATCGTCCATCGTGGTACCTTGTGTTGAAGAAGGAAATTCAAGCTTTAGATGTGTGGTATTTTATCCTATAGTTGAGTGTTCACATTAGGTTGTGTCTAGGGATGGCAAGAGGCCTTATCCATGCATATAAGTGTGCTATCTTTCATTGTATGGTGTGAGAGAGCTCACCACTTGGTGAGAGAATATTCAGTTCATGTTTTGGTGCCACACATTGTTTCTCTCTCTCCCTCCTCACTCTATGGTCTCCCCGATTTCGTAACATGGTATGAGACCCACTTTCTTAGGGCTGTGAGGATATGGATATCCCTCCACATCTCTTAGACGGGAGGAAGAGTGCAACCGTTGGCATGCATGGTTCTACAAGGAGTGTAGCAGAGTCATCACCAAGTGTGGCAAGTCTACAACAAAAATCCTGGAGGAGTCATCGCTCGACAACTAAATTCTAGAATCCTGCTTTGCAAATTCTGGTATGCAAAATTTTTTTTACAATTTTTGATTTTGTTTGGTATGCCTTGGAAGTAGGCACAATGTGTTCAATTTATATTGTGGGGAGTTTGATGCCTTTGTCAGATAAGAGAATAAGGAAAGGAATGAGAAGAAGGACCGACATGCAAGGAAACTTATGAATAGAGCAGTGGTGTTGTTCGTGTACTCTGAAAAGAGAGAATCGGCATGGTTGCAACAAAGGCAACCTACTTGTGGGGAAGAAGGAATGAGCATATCCTTCAAGAGATGTAGGAGGGGGCAGGCTTGAACTCGAGCAGTAGAGCCAAAATCTTATCCTCTCCTTTTTGGTGTAAATGGACCTTTAGTTGTACATGGATATTTGTGGTGTTTGTAGTGATTACTTTGATGGATCACTTGTTGTGGGAACAACCGTAAACAAGAAACATCATGTTGCATCTATGAACGATGAGGATATATATGTGTATGATGATGGGCATTATGATGACCCATATTGGCTTGATGGTGAGAGGAGGATGATGTATGCATTGAGAATGAACATAGGTTTGCAACCATTCAAGCCGAGCATGATTTTTTGCAGCCTTGCATGCCACTTACGCAAGCTTTGATTGCTGGGCCTGCTCCCTAACAATACCCTTCCAAAGGTTGTGCGATAAAACCAATTGAACATCTCTTGTAGATAGTTTGTACGTGTTCTTTCTACAGAAGCTTCACCTCCATGTCTTGTATTTTTGAAATAAACCCCTCTTGCTTTATAATGTGATTTCTCCATTCCTTGGGTACTGCACATGTCGAGCGATCCATACTTGTTAATGAAATATGCACCATATGCATAAACTATGTGATGTACACATGACAATGGAATTTAATTAGAAAAAGTCCAGGTTAAAACACCAGTCTATTTTTTTATTGTATAACTTACCATATATTGTGTTACTTTACTCTCTCCCCACGCACCTAGCACACTTTTGGGTGAATTCTACGATATGTTGTTGGAATGATGCTCGTTCTTGGGTAGTTGTGCTACTTTGATTCATAATGCTGCAAACCTTGTTATTGAAATTTATCCAAAGCTGTTTGCGCATATTTTCAAGAGCCAGCATTGGAAAATCTACATTTGTGGTGTGATTGCACATAGGTCTCTCCAGAGTCCCCAAGTCTTCTTTGAATTCTCTATGTTTGCTGGCTTCTCCAAAAATCTCCTTGCCTTTGCTCCAATCATGGTGGCGACCTTTTGAGCAACCTTGTATGATATACCAGAGGCCTTCTTATTCACTTAAATTTTCACGTTCCCTCCATGGCAGCCCAGAGAATTCAAGATGCTCTAATTTACCAGCAGGGACTGTAACTTTTCTCTCTTGTGTAGGCATTGTGAATGCATAATCAATATGGCACTTAAGCAATCAATCAAAGATTCTCATGAATGCATGAAGTGTGCAAAAGTGAATAATATTCTTTAGTGGAAAACTAATGATGGGGCTCCAATTTGAATTCGTGTTTGGTTCTCCTAGCATATCACGAGACATGACACCTTCCCCCCATCTTGCATTTGGTTGTTCCTCATCTTCATCACATCAGTTGACTTGGTTGGATCTACTGCATCTTTCTGTTGCTTCTTCCCTTTCTTGGGACCTTTCAAGGCATCCTTCCCAACAGAACCAACCTTTTGCATAGCTTTTCCATTTGTCTTTTTTTGCCTAGGAATATCAATCTGAGCATTGCAGTATGGACAAAGCCATCTTAATGTTGCACCTTGAGCACAACCCATCATGCATTTATTTTTTTTCAAATCTCCGCGAAGATGCCAATTCACCTTGAACTCTCCTATGTTTTCTACATCCTCGGGGGGGTCACTCACAAAAAAGTGTAAATATCACATGCGTTCAACAGAAGCATATTTTTAATTTATGAAACTTACAGAAATATATTTACATAAGGGTATGATTTAAATTTTTTAAAAAAAATTTATAGATTCATAAAGAAAAGGGGATATTATATTGATAAAAAAATTCACAGATAAAGGATTTAAAATATAGGCCTTGAACGCACACGATAGGGGTATTCTACATATAGTGACCCCCCCGAGTCTACATCTAAAATTGGACCATCAATTTGCTTTTTGATTACATATGTTATCCCAGAGAGTCCTTTCAAACATCCATGTCAATACCTCATGTGTCTCCTTCAGTACCTCAAATGCACCAAGCCACCAGACCCCTTTGTCAGATTACACTAGTAAAACTTGGTTTGGTAGTCTTTTCCCATGCACATATCATGGCCTCATTCATGAGCATAATGCTCATATGTTCTAGCTTCTGACCTTTCACAATTTGGCACTCATCTAGCTTGAGCACAATGAAAGTGTGCTCCCCAAAACTATAAATAAACGTTAATTTACAATATTCAAAACAAAATAATCATCTTCATTTTCTACTGAAAAACATGAATAGTAGCAATTGCAAGTTCTTACCCCCATTGGTGAAAGACCATAGAACTTCACCATAGCTTATTGTAGTCTCTCAATATGAACAAAGATGTTATTGTAAATATCATAGTGAAATTTTGTACTTGTTGTCTTGATTTTCTTTTTGCTCGACCCTATGTCTAATGTTAGTGTGCCCTCAACATGATAAAACTGTCCTATAGCTCACTGCACATCATCATTATTGATACGCTTGACATTGTGAATCACCTTGAGTGTAAGAAATAAAGTGCTAGTGATTCCTTGTCTTAGAAATGCATCTTTTACAACCTGACGGATTGCTTGGTACCCTTTCATGCTGATTCCACCCGGATCACAAGCATGTTGAATTAATGAAGAATCGATGGAGGTGGTAATCTCGCTCACCACATTCCTGACAATAGCTTGGTGTATTTTAGGATGATGAGGGTCAGTAATGATTGAGAGAATATCCTTGGTATTCAGAATGGCTTTGACCAAAACCTTCCATCCCTCTTCCTTTTAGAACCACACACCTCTTGCAAAAAATTCCTGGCAGAACACAAATCATGACTATTTTGTTTAAATCAATGAGTGCATAATGAAATTTTATGTTACTTTGTTGTATGAATCCTTTTCTTCCGTGCATAATGAAATTTTATGTTACTTTGTTGTATGAATCCTTTTCTTCCGTGATCCACCTTTAAACGCAAGAGATTCTATACCAGCCAATATATTTTTGCATTTACGAGCACCATTTGGCATTGCTTTGAGTCATTTGATAAATTCCTCTAGCCTTTGAGTCATTGCATTCTTCTCCACATTCTCTGTGAGTGAGGATATTTTTCATTTGATTTGATGATGTTTTAAGTCCTTCTTGACATTGTAAAAGGGTGAATTGTGATGCTTACAATTGAGATTGGAGAATATGGGTTTGCCGAGCTCCACTTATAGTCAATCTTCTGAAGTATCCTAACAAGCCAATCTCTCCTTAACCAACAAATTGCATAAAAGATGATAAATCACGGAAAGGAGCGTTTGCTCTTAATGAAGGGTAAATTGGATAGAGAAATCCATCAACCTAAAGATCCACATTTTTCTTCTTAGCTATCCTACAAGCTTGGACAGATTGTGCATCAGTAGGATGGGTTTTTTAAGACATTCCATACTCTTCAAGAATACAAATGTGTAAATCAACCTTCCATTTTCTAGCTTCACAAGGGGCTACACACATAGCTTGCAAAGGCTCCATAGCTAAGCAGAGGAAGAAGCTAAATCAGAGAGATCCTCAGAGGGGGAGAGAGAGAGAGAGAGAGAGAGAGAGAGAGAGAGAGAGAGAGAGAGATTGTTAAAACTTTGTTGTTGGAGGTTTAACACAAATCCATTTTTCTAAGTAGAAAATGATATTTTTCATATACAAATATACTAACATGGAGTTTTTCATAAATTACATTTATGAGAAAAATTCAAAAATAATAATTTTTGGGGTCCCCACAATTTCAGGATCTCATGGTGGTTCCTAAGAGTTAGTTATGTTTATGGGGTTGTGGGGACCTGACAGTTAATTATGGATGTACTGGTGGCTCCTGACACGGCTCCTGACACACTTCTAACATGACCCTTGAATTATAAGCATTTTGGAGGGAAATTTTTATTTTCTTCATACATATTGGTTGGGTGGTGTTTTTTCCACCTCAAAATGTAAAAAAATTAAAAATTAAAAATTAAAAAATTTCACTTTTTGGGGCCCACCTAAATAATATGAGAATGTTTTGCTGATGTGGAAGGGAGATATGGTGGGAGTTAATGAGAAAGGAGATTTCAAACTGACAAGAAAGATTCAATTTGTAGAGAGTGAAGATAAAAAATTCAAAAAGTAAGAGAGAAAGTATGAGAAAAGTTAAAAGCAAGAGAGAGAGTATGAGAATATTCCCTTTAAAAAGTGAAACTAGGGGGATATGGCTGATGTGGCAAGGCAAAAATAGGGGTCATCATAGTGTTTGTCTCCCTTAAGCCTAGATTTTAAAGCTCTAATCCCTAAAAATTAGGAATCCTTAGGAGACCCTTTTTGGGTCTAAAAAATTCCTAATGGCTTCCGATGTACGATGGGCAAGGGCCAATGAAGCAGTCCCTGAGTGAAGTACTAGGACACCTAAGGAGGATCCTAGAGGGTTTTGAGAAGGTGATGCACGGGCTTGGGGCTGCTAGGACACCCATGCGTATGTTGAGGAAGATATTTATGTATGGCAAGATAATTATTTAAGTGCACTGTAAAACTATAAAATTAGATCTCGTTGGTTGACTAGCTAGTCTTCAACGGAGAGTCTGGATGAGACTTATTTGTAAAACAATGGAACTGGAACTTTGAGAATCATGATGGAAAAACTACGATTTTATTGCAATTCTGTCTTGAAACTAGTTGAATTTGAGAAAGAGCAATTTCATATTGGGTGCGTAAGTGGTGTGTCTGTTTAATACAATTGCATGAGTGCTGGCTAGGGGGCCTGGGAACTCTTTTCCCTGGTACCCGAGACAAACACAACCTAATTTTTATAAAAGGGAATCCCACCAATACAGTGGTTGGGCGGTTGGGGGTTGGGCGGTTGGGCGGTTGGGCGGTTGGCTACTAACCCATAGGCAAGTTCTTTTATGGGAAAGAATCAACAGATGTGCCTAGCTTCTTAAGGGGAAAAAAGGATAGATAAGGCCCTTGACTACGTTAGAAGATTTTTCTGGAGGAATGGCCTATGCTTTCTGGGTGAGGGAAGTTTTTTCTGGGTTTGATTTTAGAAGAACGGCCAGATTAGTCTCTTGTCCGGACATTCGTGGGCAAGGGCCTGAGCGGGAAGCTTTGTCTTGCATGCAAGGGTGCTACTTCTGCTGCCAGCACTCCCAGAGTTTGATGCACAGAGGGGGCAGGGGTCTCACAAACTGGTATTAAAGCTTTGTTGAAAGCTCAAGAATCAAAGATGAATTTTGTTTGAATTTTATAATAAAATCCTAGAAAGATGCATTCACCTGCTGTATTTTCATTCATATTAAGCTTCATTGATGAATACTTTTAATTGATGAATTGGATTTTATAGATGGATGCCTCGTATTTATCTAGTATCCTTGATCTTACTCAAACTCAGGATATGACTGCTTTCGCTTTTGAGCATATCCTCTCTTCCGCTACTATGACTCGAACCAATAGGGCAAGGATTGCTAATCATTTTGAGGAGCTATATTTTCCAGACCTAGTTGAGAGACGATAGCATAAGTGGTTTGCAACAGCACAATATATCCACACCTCTTGCAACCAGCGCTAGATGCTGATGTAGAATGTCTCATTAGCCATGGTCTTATTAAGGTTAAAGGTGGTTCATGATGGTGTTATCCTTTATCATGCCACACCTTGAGATTTTAGGGTTACTTGTCAAATTTTCAGACTTCATAGTCGTTTTATTCTAAGAAGTAAGATTATAGCACCAATAGTGGTAAATGTAAGGGAACAATTCTATTGTGGCATGTCCATAGCCCACCAGTATCATTATCTCATGCGTATACATTAAGGCATGGATTTTCTTGAGCCATGTTGCTCTACATATATTGCAAACCTTATGTAAATAAATAATGTTTTGTGAAAAATTTCCAGTTGTCTAAGTGATTTTGACTACGAGATATTGAGTTTAAAGAAATAAGATTTGTTTTCTCGGATGTATGTCGTAGATCTTTAGTAAGAATGATTACTTTGTTTAAAGTAATTATTTTTGAAGTTCTTAAGTCTTAGGATCTCGACACGAAGTCAAATACAAATTTAATGATATATCATTTTGGCACAATCATGAGACGTACGAATCATGGTAGATCGCTAGATCCTCTCAACGGATGAGGAGGAGCTTGACCCTGATGTTCACAAAGCTCTTCACAGATCTCAGCCACGTTCCTTCAAAGGTGAAGGGGAACACGTAGGCGAGACTATGGAAAAGTGGATCGAAGCCATGGAAGAATACTTTGATGTCACTAGATACAATGAAAAAAGTAAAGTGGCTCTTGCCAAGCTGAAGATTGTAGAAACAACCAGAGTAACATGGAGAAATCACTGTGAGACAAACTATTTAGATTGGAACACCCAAACGTGATTCTAGTGAGATGAATAGGAGCTGGCATAGGTGAAGACCAATAGGAGAGAAATCAAAGTGGGTCCTCGTGGTATTTTGAAGACCAATAGGAGATGTTGTAGGTGAAGAAAAACTGGTGTAGGTGAAGAACAAGTACAGGTCAAACAGAGTGCTTAATGTTCTCTTTTAATAACATTTCTCCATCAACATTTATTACACACAACAAATAAATTTGAGATGTAAGCATAAATTTGGCCTGATGGAAGAACGACACGCAGGTTGAATTCTAATGCCTCACGTATGTTCATATCGCGCTGTGATTTTAGTGATACAAATAGGAACTGATGTAGGTGAAGAGACCAATAGGATAGCAATCAAAGTGGGTCCTAGTGGTATTTTGAAGAGACCAATGAAAAACAATAAGAGAGCAATCAAAGTGAGTCCTTGTGACACTTCATAATTTTTTATAAATATTTTTCATAAATTCATGTTGTAGAAAGTGTTTAGAATGTTTTCTTAGGACATCTAACGTGTTTTTAAAAAAAATTATGTTGGTCATTTTAAGGTAGTTGCCATTTTTGTGGTTGAGTTTTGATTAGCATTTGGTGACTCCAAAAGTGGGTTATGAGTGGTTTTGTGCTAAAAATGTGCCTAGGTTTTCATGTCAAGACACTGGAGGTCCTAAACGGAGGTCTTGAACAAATATTTATCCTTGAACGAAGAGATACAAAGTTGAAGAGGAGGATGGAATGTTTGAGATGAGCTATTGAGCATCTACATCAGGTCACCGAGGCATGAGTGGCGCACCATGGAAAAGGGTTATTTTGCCAACGTAAAAAAAACGTAATCCCTCTACATCTTGGTGGCCAAGCTTTCTCTTGTGGGCTTCACTTATCTCTAGAGAATCAAGACAAATTAAAACCCAAGGGTAAGCCTAAATGTGGTCATTTTTGTAAGTATTTTCATTTAGGAATGATAAATGTATATTTTTAGGAATAAACAAGAGGTTTAAATGTAAATATGCTTATAATTATTCTTAGGTATACATAAAAAAATTTAGTTTAAAAAGAGGAAGTCTCACCATATTTCATAATTATGTATAAGTATTTAGAAGTAGAACTTTTAGAATTCTCACAAAATGTAGCAAAGCTGTGGTAAAAAAATTTAAAAAAAATTAATTTAATTCTATGCATAAATTTGATAGTTTAAAAAGAGGAATTCTCATCGTATTCTATGCATAAGCATTTTAATGCTAAAAGAAGGATTTTGTTACATTTTTTGAAAATACTTTTATAGTATTTATGCATAAATGTTAGAAAAGATGAATTTTTATTATAATTATTTTTATATATGCATGCATAAAAATTTAAATTCATAAAGAGGAATTTTCACGATATTCTATCTACAAACATTTTAAATATCAAAAGAGGAATATTTGTCATATTTCAAAATAAGTATATTCATGGTATGTATATACATGGTTATTTTTACTTATTAATAAAAAAGATGAGTTTTCACAATATTCTAAGTACAAAATTTTTAAATATCAAAAGAGGAATATTTGTCATATTCCAAAATAGGTATATTCATGGTATGTATATACATGGGTATTTTTAATTATTTATCAAAAAGACAAATTTTCATTGTACCTTTAACTAGGAAAATGCATAAATTAATTTTAGTGTCAAAAGAGAAGGTTTTATCATATTTTACATAGATAATTTAGGGCATGTTGTGCCGAGGCTCAAAATGGAGAAAGGAATATTTTAGAATATTTCTATAAGAAAAAAATGATGTCAGCATATTTTATCCTTATTCAATTCCATTATTTACGAATAGAATATTCAATTCCATTATTTATGAATAGAATTATTTATAATTCTATTATGTCCAAGAAAGAATGAATTTTCATAATTTTGGATTTTACCATTACAATTGAAAATCACAGTTATTTTATCAGGTAAATAGGATAAAAATCTTTAGGAAACAAATCTAGGATTAAATTTGAGTAATTCAGGGTTATACCATGACCGCACATGAGAAAGGTGGGTGAGTAAGATGCCTATCCATCTCTTCAATCAAGACTTATGACCAGTCCCAATTCTTCAGTACTACGAAGATTGGATAACCGGCTGATCTAGAGAAGTTTTTCCTAAGACCCAAAATCGTCTAGAAAAACAAGTTAGAAATTCATCGCGTAATTAAGGGATGGATCACCAAGATACGTGATTCATGATTTTCATTGAGACAGATTGGGTTGAAAATAAGGAAGTCTCGTGAAACCAAACTCAATGGGGAATTCTTACTTGCATAGAATTCGTGTTTTTTTAAAGGATTATCTTATGCCAAAATGTTGGAGGAAGCATTTGGCTTATGGTTTAATCTAAGGAGAGTTATGTTGCAACAGGGGGAGTCATCGAAGGACGTCTTCCATGGTAAAGCCTGCCAAGGTCTTGACGACCAGCCTCAGTATGGTTGAAAATGGTATGCTTTCGGTATGATGGGTGAGGGCCGATGAAGGGGTCCCTGAGTGAAGTACTAGGACACCTAAGGAGGATCCTAGAGGGTTCTAACTAGGCGATACACGCGCTCACGACGACTGCTAGGACACCCATGCATATGTCGAGGAAGATATTCATGGATGGCAAGTGAATTATTTAAGTGAAGTGTAAAACTATGAAATTGGATCTCGTTGGTTGACTAGCTGGTCTTCAACAGAGAGTCCGGATGAGACTAGCTGGTCTCGTTGGTTGACTAGCTGATCTTCAACAGAGAGTCCGGATGAGACTTGTTTGTAATAAGAGAAAAATAGTCTCACTTTGATTGCTCTCTTATTGTTCTCCTAATGGTCTTCACGTACATCAGTTTCTATTTTTCTCACTAGAATCACGGCGCGATATGAACATACCTAAGGCATTAGAATTCAACCTGCACGTTGTTCTTCCATTAGGCCAAATTTATGCTTTTATCTCAAATTTATTTGTTGTGTGTAATAAATGTTGATGGAAAAATGTTATTAGAAGAGAACATTAAGCACTCTGTTGTTTGACCTGTACTTGTTCTTCACCACACCAGCCGTTCTTCACCAACATCTCTTATTGGTCTTCAAAATACCACGAGGACCCACTTTGATTGCTCTCCTATTGGTCTTCACCTACGCTAGCTCCTACTCATCTCACTAGAATCATGGTGTGATATGAACATACTTGAGGCATCAGAATTGCACCCACGCGTCATTCTTCCATCATGCCAAAGTTATGCTTACGTCTCAAATTTGTTCATTGTGTACAATAAATGTTGATGCAAAAATGTTGTTAGAAGAGAACATTAAACACCGTCTTCTAGCCTAGGCACTCGGAGGAACGTGACTAGGTAAATATCCTTCATGTTAACCCATCAATACCCCAATCCTCTTTTTCCATGGACTATTTCTAGAATATCACTCTTATGCAAGCTACATGATGATTCATATTCCATTTGAGTTCTAATAATTGGAAGAGTGCCTTATCAAGTTAGAAGGGAAGGTTTTCTGGCCAACTCTGGACATAGGCCTGATAATTGGTTTTTACCCGTATGTGGAAAAACGAGGTGCACCAACTTTTTGCACATTGTTTAACTTGGAACATAGATACGGGTCGATCTACACCTTATTAGAGAGCATCCAACATGTAGTGCTATTATTTCCACACATAGCGCTTTAGATGAGAGTGAGGATGGGGAGTAACAACACACGCTATACAAGGATGTCATGAGGTGCCACGTAGCCAAGCATAGGGTGGATCACATTTTTCACCAATGTCAAGAGATTTCTCGTAGCTGAAGAGTCCATAGTGACCCTCACTTTGCCTTATATGCTCGGCCTCCATCGGAGATCTCAGCCCAATAACAATTTGCTACACAGGCCCCACAAATTCTATGGAGGGAGAGTGCTCTAAATGTTTTCAGCCCCTCGATGTAACATGCACATATGTGCTAGGGTGCATCCACTTCTTCCACCTTTATTGCATCTACCAAAAAATCCATCAAAATGTCATGTAACGGACCTTGGGAATGGGTAATGGTGGCTGAAGAAACCTTGCTTATTTGGTGTGAGGCACTTTGACTTTAGAACATATGGAGCATGTGGAAACATAGTTGTAAACATCCCTTCGCATCTTTGGCCAATAAAGCCATCTTTCTAACTTCTCCAAAGTACTATTGATCCCATAATGACCACAAATGAGTGAATCATGGGCATCATGGAGAAGTGTCGGTCTCTTCGCCCTCACAACACATAGTCGAGCCTTAAGAAAGATCCAACTGTCCTGAATGGTATAATTACCTAATTATGAATGAAGGGCCATGCTATCAGGATTTCTAAATTCTCGACAATCTCTGCATACTGTATCTTCAACCTGTCTAAGTCCTTGCCTTTTATCTTCAACACTATGGACTCCTATACTGTTTGGATACTACTTTTTCTACTAAGAGAATTTCGTACAAGGTTATTCTTATCCGCGAGCGCAAATTCAACCATTTCACCAAATTGTTGGAGAAACTAACTCCATTGGTGTTGTCTATCGCTCCACTAGGCACTTGGCATAGTGTGTTAACCACTTAAGGCCTAGTGGTCTATCTTCACAATAAATTCCCTTCCATGAAGAAACGTTTTCCATTGTTTCTACATCATTCAACATCCTACTACAATATGCCATGGGTCTTCCTTCTTGTTGTAATACTACTCCAATGGTTAGATTACTAGCATTAGTGTCACATGGAAGGCATCATCCCGTGATGGGAGTTTGAGAACTAGTGCTTTGGAAGCCGCCTTTTGTAGAGAAAAGAACGCCTCTAAAGCCTTTCCTATGGAATGAAATCTAACCACCCACCTCATCCAAACTCTTATTGTCATGCTCAGTTGTGTCCATTGTATCTGTGGATGAACACATAAAAAGAAACAAGTCCATTGATTCATTTGGCTTCTCCAATTAAACCAAGTATACTAGTCTCTCTCATGTTTCTTGTGGTAGTTCTTGAGCTCGCGGATTGGGATTTGGGTTATAGCAATACCTTGACCATTACCCTCTACTCATTTCCTCCTTGCACTTGCCAATTTCTCCTTGCTAAAATCTATGGTGCTTGTGGAACAGCGTGTGGATAATCAAGGAAGGCTTGACAAGGCTCCATTCTAGGTCAAGGGCAAGTATACATACCATTTCCTAACTCCACACAACTCTAGAAGTGAAAATTAGGGATCCTTCCTCTACCTCTTCCCATTCATACTACTCCTCTACCTCTACCTGCTGCACCTTCTTCTATGTGTTCACCATCTCTCATTCTTATGCCTTGTGTTAGAATAATGGAAAGATTTTTCATATTCTTATTCAACCTATCAAACCACCTCAGGAGTAATTTTTTGAACTACATGTGGATGTTTTCCTTACATTGCCTACTTTTCCTTGCCTTCTGTTTATGTTTCCCCCCTTTGGCTATTGATGGTCCTTCTTCCTTGAATGCCAATTGCATGTATTTCCTATGCTTGCCTTGTTTAAATATTTGACTTTTGCTTCTTCAAAATTAGTAGGTTCAACCTCTTATACTTTGACTTACAATAGAGAATGCAAAACTGCAATCAACGTGTCCTTTGTCAAAACTTTGCCACCTCTCCAAGGTTAAGTTCTTTATCTACCATCCCCATAACCTCATAAAATCAAATTTCTATGCAACATACTCATCTAATTTCCTTTGTTTCAAGACAAGAATATTCTACCATAGGGTTATTGCAACTCTTCCCTTGCAAAATTGAGCCTTGATAGCTATTTCCAACTGGTCCAGAATCCTATTAAACATATCTATCCAAACTATTAAACCACTCCTTATCCTCTTTCATGAGTCCCAAAACCAAGGTAGTCCTCCTATCTACTAGTGTATCTTTGTTTCTTAGAATGCATAAGGTAAACACATTTACTAAAAATGTATGTGCATCTTCCCCTTCCTCTCCATAGAACAAAAAGGAATCCCCAAATAGGTAGGCATAAACCTGTTCTCCATAGTACTTGGCTAAGCCTGATCTAGAGCCTTCCTCATGGGGGGGAACTAGTCTATGAGAGCTTTTTCAACTCCCAAACTACCTACAACTAGCTATCCTTGCAAGAAGTCTAGATGAGATCAGGTATACAAGACATCACCCCCAAACACCAAACAAACATTACTCATCACTAAAGGAATTGGCTTGCCTCTCTTCAGCACACTGGGTCTTTGCTTAAATGCAGCTCCAAACACCTCTTGCTCTTGATAACTTTTAATTCAAACACCTTCCTTGGTATGTAGACTACGAGTCAACTCGCCCACATCCAAATTATAAGGCACTAAGGCACATTTCATCTTGGCTTTGCCAACTACGGGGTATCTTCTAAATTTCCATGTCAAAAAGACTAACAAATTGTTTCCCCTTTGCTTTTTAATAAGCTTTGATAAGACTCTTCTAAAGCTCCTCAACTTTTGCCTCTTGTTTATCATCGAATACCACTGCTGCAGCGGCGGCGGGTACTGCATTTAAGGTGGGCAAGAATTGAACAACATTGGTGGTTGAGAGTGTGGGCGAAGGTTGTGGTACAACTTCTACAATGGTAACCATGGTAGAGGCTGGTTGTTTACCTTTTTCCACTTTCCCCTTGGAAAAATCCTTCTTCTAATGTCTCGTGGTGGCAAAAACAAAAAGTTTGTCTTTTATGTACTGCTTCTTCTCATTGGACTGTAGAAATCCTCCGGTAAGGCCCTCTTGGATTTTTTCCTCAGGGGTCTTCTTGGGTCCATCTTGTCACTCCTTCCTAGTAGAAGAGATATTATGGCCCTTATTATTATCGTCTTTGTTGTTGCATGCCCTCTTACCTGGTTGTTTGGGTTAGACGCGTGGTTTTGCTAGGTGATCAGTGTGTGCCCTTCTGAGGTTTGGGGGTAACTCGAGCAATCGTAGGCTTGCCTCTATTGAGCATCATCTCATGGTTTTGCGCAAGAGTCAAAGCCCTATCATAACTCAAGGATTTGAAGTTTTGAATGGGGAACCAAATATTTGGAATACTTCAACTTATGCTCCTTGGACTTCCCCAATTGTTGAGCTTGTTTTACTGATCACTTTCTTGGAGTAGGTAAGCACATGGGAACTCTGCTTACCTACTTCAAGCATAGGGGAACTGTTTTGGGTGAGTTTGTAGAACTCCTCTTCAAGATTTGTCATGTACTATGGAGGTAAAAACCTCATCTTCATATCAGACATGAAGGTGTCCTAATCATAGTTCGGTAAGCCAATGTAAGATATGTGTGCAAACATGACCAATGTTGCCAACAAGTGATTGGATCACCTGTGAGATGTTGAGTCTCCCGATGGCCTTTGTCTCGGGTATCCGTGATCTTGGAGAGTGGAAAATGGGCAAAAGGTTGGTGGATTAATTGTGTCACAACTGAATGGTCACATTTGTCATCATACTCGGGGAAGTTTGGCTAGGCACGGATGATGGTTGTAGAGGCTTAGTGAGGGGTTGTGGAGGACTGAGCAAGGAGGAAAGAAGTTACCAGAGTTTGTAATGTCTATTGGAACCAGTGTTAAAAATATTGAATATCATGTGCAAAGGTAGCTATGGTGGATCATAGACTAGAGCTAAGTAAAAAACACTATTGCGAGCAAAATAGGTAACTGACAACGGTTACCTAAAAATATTCCCTCCCAAAATGTGTGAAATCTCAAAAATGTCTTAAAAACATAGTTTTTTTAAATTACATCTAGAATTCCATGTATAAATTTAAAAATTACATGAATTTTGCGATTTTTTGTCAAGATTGAGAACATGTGCTACCTTTGTAGATTTATAAACTATTGTTGTTTGTGACATAAAAATAAACTTGACTTTACAAAATAACAGAGTCTACATAACTTAAATAAATATAGCTCGTGTTGCATCCTACAAACATATGTTCAAAATAAAAAAATGTGTATACATAGACCTAAGATTCAAAAATAACAGAGTCTACATAACTTAAATAAATATAGCTCGTGTTGCATCCTACAAGCATATGTTCAAAATAAAAAAATGTGTATACATAGACCTAAGATTCAAAAAAGATATTAGTACATAGCTAGAAAGTAAATATTACATACCTTCTCCTAATCCTAATGTGTCCTAAGTTGCATCTCCTACCAGAAGGCCCCCTAGGACACTCAAGATGCATACTAGTGGGGTGGGTATTCTCCGCCACTCTGCAATATCTCCTACACATGCTAACCTCAAATCCAAGAAGTTAGAATTAAAAACAAATGCCTGTATCGACTGTGAGCTGTGAAACACTCACCCATCTAGCTATCACCGAATTTCATATCATGTAGACATAGGTTGGAATAAACAATGAGTCTTAGTATAGATTACAGCTAGAGATAATATGCTGCAAAAAAACTAACCATTCTATGAATACTTTAAGTACAAACTCATACATAGCTGAATTTTATGAATACTTTTACTACAAACTCATACATAGCTGAATTTAATGAATACTTTTACTGCAAACTCATGCATAACTGAATTTAATAAATAGTTGCTATAATTATTATTTTGTTCCAATGGCAAACAAGTTTCTACTCATCCTTCAGTACACAGCTTGCTCCAGCATGCCTACAAGATCTTATGAGATAAGGTGAGGAGGTGTGTCCTCATCTCCATTGACATCTTCTGTGACATCCTCTAGATCCATACAGGATGAAGGTGATGAGGCACATACATACTACGAGTAGAGAGTTCCATGTTAGTGTGTGAATAGTTGAGGTACTCACTGATGACACAATAGCAATGCCGTATCCATGAGCGAGAATTTGGAAGATGTCATGATGGACTGGTACTAGAAAGACATGATCAAGTGATATTTCTTTTTCTAAGCATTCTACATTGACTTCTTAAAATTCTATATGATCTTGATGGACAAAGTGATGTATAACATGTAGCTAGGTATAATTATCATGGCCAAATCTAGTTGTACATATTTTTAATGGATTTCATGGGTTTATCAATATATGCTTCCTAGCATGCGCCATAGTCAAGTTGTTCTTCATCTCTACAAATGGAGGTATGTGCGTACCAATTCCCTCCTACTTTTCAGTCCAAGACGTCTGGCAAGATCATTCCTTACCCAGTCGCCTACTATCTCTTAGTCGAAGCCATCTAGCAATCATTCCTTACCCATTCACCTACTAGACATATAATCACATACATTATGGTGGCTAGTTGGGTGTATCACTTGTAGCTCATGGAGAGGTTTTCAGCTGTTTCTACTAGTTTTAGCCTAGAGAGAGAAAATATTCGAGCATGGATCTGGTTGATTGACCTTGCTGGTCCTCAATGAATGATTCCATGGCTCTTTTATATGGATATGTTGGTTGATCTTGCTGATCTTCAACGGAGAGTCCATCTGGATTTTTATAAGTAAAAATATTTTCGGGTACTATGAGCTAGGAACTATTGAAAAGGCCCCTGAGTGGACAGGTGGTGAGCATTCTGGTTGTCGATGATGCCATAGGTACACCGAGGAAGGAATGATTGGAAATTAGGATTCAACCAGATATTTTAGAGGATTATGATCAATGATACTATGGTTTCATTAAAAGATTATTTTAAAGACAATTGAATCTGTGAAAAAGGCAATTTCATATTGGGTGTGTAAGTGGTGTGACTAGCTTGAAATTTGCATAAAGTTCCGGCTAGGGAGCCTGGGAACTCTTTTCCTTAGTACCCGAGACAAAACCTAACCAAATTCCTAAATGGATCCCATCACTACAGTGGTTGGGTGGTTGGCTACCCATGGGACTGGATGGGGTTAGGCTAAATTGATGGATCCCTAAAATGAGACTCAATTTTGTTATGGTACGATAGATGAAGTAAATCCCAGATAAAATTTGTTCTATGAAAATAATCAACGGTTGTGCCTCTCAAATGAGGAAAAAAGCATTGGTCTCTATGATCTAAGTGCAATCTTTTCCTTGATCTCACTATGGGACTTACGGGTTCGGTCAGATCAGTTTAATTAGTTAAGGCTTTTGACTATAATGTTAGAGTAAAACTATCCTGGAGGAATCGGCCTTGCTTTCTGGGCAAGGGAACCATTTCCGGATTGGGGTTTTGGAAGAACCAAGGGATTAGTCTCTTGTCCGAATATCCATGGGCGAGGCCCCAAGTGAGGGACCCTGCCCCGCACAAGAAGTGCTATTTTTGCTGCTAACTCATCGAAATCTGTTGTGCGGAGGGGATAGGGATCTTTCAACTGGTATCAGTGCAAATTGGCTAAAGTGGATCAACCGAGAAGCCAAAAATTTCATAAATTTATGAAGTAGTAGTAAAAGGTTGAAATTGTGTGATGAAATTCATACAAATGGATATTCAGAATAAAATTCATAAATTGATAATTGGGTCTTCAGATGGAAGTACCGCAATTGTATGGAATCCCTGACTTTCTTGAGGCGGCCTAGACATGATGGTATTTACCTTATAGTTCCGAGGACCGTGACTACTTGTATATACCGAAGGTATAACTGTAACTCTTTACTAGCAGTATATACGAGTAAATCTAAGACCTTGAAATTGTAAGCAAAAATGCTATCCACATGATAAATTCGAATATGGTTGATATGATTTTAAAATTCTGGTTGAGAACTAATGAATTGATTTGGATTCTGATTAAAAAATGATGACTCTTGAATTTTGGATTGAAAAGTGATAAGCTGAGCAAAACCACAATGAGGATGAATGGGATGAGTCCCTGTGATGATGTTCGTAAACTAGAATGACGATAATGACTTCAGCAAATCACTATGAGATTAGTGGATTGTGCTGATAGATTGCTATTGTTAACACTTGACCCACTGGATCAAGTAATGGGATGATAAATTAAAAATCTATATAATTAAAATTCCCATGGAGGAAATTTCTGTAAGATTCCTCCCCAGCCTCTCCAAATGTCCAGCATATTTCCCTATAATCAATTCCCTTTTCTGAAATATAAGAGATCTTGTCTCTGCCTGTTTTGGCATAGAGAGAGAAAATATTATGCATAAATAGATGCATAAAGAATTTTTATATCAAAATTAGAATTCTCTTAAATTTTGTGTTTAAATTTCATGAGGATTTGATAAATGAATAATTAAATACTCTAAGAGAGAAATTTCTATCGTTTTATATTCACACGAATTGTAAAAAGAGAATTCAGGAAATCTATCGAGATTGAAATATTCGGATAAATGATTAATCTATTCCTCATTGGAATTCATAACTAATTTAGAAATAAGTTAAATGAATATTCAAAGAAAGAAATTCACTGAAATAGTAACTCAATTATCAAACCTTTTTGAGAAAGATAGATCAGGAAATATCTTATCCAACTCAAAATTTGAATCAGACTATGACCAAGACCAAACTCTTTCGTCAATTTTGAGGAAAGAAGGTGTGACCAGTTTAGAGAAATACACTCAAAACTCTCGCCAAATCTGAAACTAAGTTTGAGACCCTTCGAATTGATATGTGGATGAAGGTTATATAATTTGAGAAATTCTGGTATGAAATTCAGAACTCTGATCAAAAAGTTTTGGGGATACTGATTCAAGTAATACTCCTTGTATTCAAAAGAAAATCAAACTGAAAACTTGCTTATGCCTTTAAACTTCTATTCATGAGAGGAGTCATACCATGGAACAGCTCTAGTGAGTGTCCTGTTCATAATGTACACAGTAATTGCTACTGCTTCTTCCCAAAAGTAATGTGGCATATTCTTTTTCAGTCATCAAGGCATGTGCCACTTCTGCAATGTGTACGTTTTTCCTTTCTTTGCAACACCATTCTGTTACAATGTGTACCTGCACGTAAATTACCTCTTGATTCTCTGCATTCTAAGGAAATCATTGAACTCATTGGAGAAATATTCAGCCCCACCATTTGATCTTAGGCATTTTATTTACATGCCTTTTTCCTTCTCGACCAAGGATTTAAATCTTTGAAAGTGATCAAACACCTCACTTTTCTCCTTCATGAAATAAACCAACACTTTCTTATTGTGGTCATCAATGAATGTAACATAGTATCTACAACCTGCAATTGTTTCAGTCTTGGTCGGGGTCTCCATACATCTGAATGTATGGGGTCCCCATACATCTGAATGTATGACATCCAATGGCCTTGTACTAACATGCTTTTCATGTGGGAAAGCATGTTTAGCCTACTTACCAAGTTAGCATGCTTCACATATCTTATGCATACCGTCAACCTTGCACTTTGGCAAACTTGCAACAATATTTTGGGCATGCATAGACTTCAGACGCTGTACATTCACATGACCAATGAGCTTGTGCCATATTTCAATATCTGTAATGACACCTATTCTATGCGCAAACATGGCTATCTTTATCTCAGGCATGTTCACATCCAAAGTAAACATCCTTCCATTTCTATTACCCTTTGCAACCAAGCAACGCTTATTTTTAAAGTCTTCCACAAAACATCCTTGAGGATTAAACCGCACTTGTAGACCCTGCTCAACCATCTGTCCAACAGAAACCAGGTTCTTTATAATATTTGAAACATGAAGTATATCAGCCAAGTACTTCATTTTTCCATCCTGTGTAGACAATGGCACTTTACCAACATGCGCAATGGGATGCATATATCATCACATGTTTCTAAATATCCCGGTTTTTCCATTTTCTACATATCTCTAAACCACTCAGCATGACTGGTCATGTGGTTAGAGGCACCAGAATCCACATACCATATATCTTGAGATCCTGACACATCCCCTATTATGGAACTAAGCATGTGCTGCATCACAAACAACCGCGCACTTCTGTCTCATCACCTCCATGTTTTGCTAGATGATGCATAGTTGCCTTGATGCAACTTCCCACTTTTAATGTCATTCTGCTTTTTATAGCAGTCCTTTGCCATGTGTCCTGGTTTGCCACAGTAATGGCACTCTATGCTATTTGCATTTTTATTTGTTTGCCAACCACCTTAGCCTCTTTGGCTCCCACATGAACCAGGCTCTGATACCATTTGTTCCATGGGAACACTCACGGGAACACGGATTATGGAAGGAGGCCCCGGAAGCAATTAATGCAAGAGAGCGGGATTGTAGCCATGGGAACATAAAGACGCACATAATTTTTTCATATTTTTGTGCCGAAGTGCAATGTAAATCATTTTAGGCCAATGTGGGTTCTAAATGAGAGTTCTAAGTGTATTAAGCAAGGCTCACTTATGGGGTTGTCCGCCCATGTGTGAAAGAGGCCTAGGGTTAGGGTTAATGATATCTCTACAAAAGAGATGTTAGCTAAAGAAAGGGGACGTTTTTGGCCATTCTCATAAGCTATTGAGTGAAGCTCTTGAGCTCTCAAGCTATGACAACTCTCTAACTCTCTCTCTATTATACTCTAATGAGCATCAAGCTCCAATGAGTATAGCTCCACTTCTTTCTCTTAATCTGTTTTAGCATCATTGAAGTAGGTTAATCTATGATTACTTGAATGCTTCTTTCTTTCTCTTGTGTATGCTGCATGCTTGTAGTGTGTGTGTGTAGTCTCCATTGATGCAAGCTCTTGCCCACTTCATTCGCAATGAATTATTCATGGATAGACTCTCTCTATGAGCTTGTGGGTTTGTGAATGTTACATTCTATGCTTGCTTAAGCTTGTGGGTTATTAGATGCATGCGTATGGGTTTGCTGGCATGAGGGAAAGCTAAGATTTAATTAATGTTTGAATGGGATTAAGAGTTTGCCATGCATTGCTTGTTCTCTTGATTAGTGTACTGGATTTAAGGGATTGAGAGATTGATTGAGGTGTTGAATGGTTGAATCGTCAAGTGGTGGTTCGTGTATGTGAGCTCTCCCTCAAGGGATAAGCCTTCATGCACTAATCGGGTCAAGTCCTCGGATTGACATTGTGTTTCTTAACACATTTGTTGATCGGTAGTACTCTATGAGCACTATATTACACAGTAGAGAGAACCGCTCTACAATGGCACCGCTGCCGAGGAGGGAGTGCCTACATTAGTTGAGCACTATACACACACTACCACTTCTTGTTAAGCTCCATTCGGTGCAAAACTGTTGGATAGGAGAGCAGGCTTTGGGACTAATTTTGGTACTTATTTAAGACTAATATGTTGTTAAATTCTTTTTATTTGTCTTGCAATTGAGTGCGATTGGTTGGCTACGCTTCTCACTTGAGGTCAGGACAAGGATTCAACACACGGGAAGGATTGGAGGTAGGCGCTAAACCTGCGAATTTCAATTTGTGTGCGAAAGAGGGAGGCCTATTTTTGCATTTCTGTCATCTTGTTTGAGGAAAATTTTTACAGTTTCAGTTTTCTGCATGTTCGTTTTATTTTCTGTTCTTAGCTTAGTTTAGTTTTTTGCATCTTTAATTTTGTGCATTTTAAATCTCTGTTAAACCTGCACCTGTAGAGAAACTGAAATCTGTACACACACATGAAGATTGAACATTTCAAATTCCTTGTAAATCTCACAGTTGCACACGCATTGAGTTTCCTACCACACGCATTGAATTCGCTGCAAATCTCACAGCTGCACACGCATTGAGTTCACTGCACACGCACTTCAAAAAAAGAAAGAAAAATAATAAAAGAAGGCAGCTATGCATGAAGAGCACACCGCGCGGAGAGACCCACACACCGCACCATAAAGACTGCCATCGGCACCGGATAAGGGGGTGCAAAAAAAAAGGTCTGGAAAATTTTTCATTTTCTGCCCCGCAAAAAATTGGGAGGTTATCTAACTTTTAGAGAGGAGTTGGAACATCCATCGTCAAAATTTTGGTCCCGGAACCATTTTCCCATAGTGAATCAGTATGGGAAACTGGTAAATTTTAGGCGATTTTGGATCCTGAAAAATACACTATTTTTTTAGCCTAATGTGTTCGAGGGGGTTCAAAATGGGTTTTGGCAAAGTTTGAGCCAACTTGAAAATTTTTGGACTTTTTGGGAAAAAAAACCCTAAAAATTTGACCTTATGCACTTGCGGTCGGGACATCATATAGACATTGCCATACGGTCTAGGGCACCTTCTACAGTGCCTACGCAGGAAAGTGGGACCCAATTGGTAGGAAATTTGGTAGATATTGTTGAAACCTTTTCCGAATCCCAATCTGATACCCTTTCCACTACCACGACAACTAGCTCATTGTCTATGGACAATCTAGGGCCGTCAAATAGTCATCCCTTAGCCCCAAATAGGACACCCACAAGATCTTTTAATCCATTTGAAGCCGACATCATGGGGTTACCACTCAATGTGAAACTTCAATATGTCTACACGAATGCTCAAGGAGCTGAGATCTTTAGGGATCCACAACAACGGTATCTCGTTAACATTGCAAACTTTCTCTCAGAACTTGATAGAGCACCTCTAGTCAATGACCACGGTAACATGTACATGGGTGGAGATGGTGTTCGCTCTAACGAAGCCACCTATCATCCAGAGAATGTAGACAAATTAGGAGAGCTCTCTAAGAGTGAGTTCCTAGATTTATCAAAGCCTTCTGGAGCAAGGGAGTCTAGAGATGATTGGCTCATTGAGCCGGACATGCATGGACCATCCAATGCCCAGTCCTCAAAGCCATCCATAGATGATTTACTTTTTGTAGATCTAAATTTGGAAAGGGACAGGAAAGGCAAGAGCACAATGGATCAGGGGGCTGAGAACCAATGGGAGTTTGTATGACAAATTCCAGTGACAAAGGTCTTGGAGGATGACCCACTTCAAGAGATCTATAAGGACTCTTTAGAAGGATATTATGCCACAACTAAATTGCCAGAGCTAGATCTTCCTCTAGCTCTGGCAAAGGTCTTTCACGATGACCCACTTCAAGAGATCTATAAGGACTCTTTAGGAGGATATTATGCCACAACTAAATTGCCAGAGCTAGATCTTCCTCTAGCACTTGTGGTGGTAGTCGAGAAGCTTGCAGGATACAAGAACCGAATTGTAATGGGCCAATGAATACCGAACCTTAGATTGGAAGGAGATTCATGAGCTCACGTGGAGAGGAAAACCATTATTAATGGAAGTGTTCTCAACTAATACAGCTAAACCAGGAGAGACAGCCTTTCTTGGAGAAACTATTGCTCCTCCCCTACGAGAGTTCACTAGAGAGGGACCCTCAACATCAAAGTGGACCACTGCAAGTAGCCTAACTCTAGCACCAAGATATTATCCTACACCAAAAGCATGACCACAGATCACACCACAACAACGTTTCTCTCACTATGACAATCGGAGGGTAGGGGAGCCAACTTGGCCTCCCATAAATGCACCTCCTGAAATGCAGGTAACAGGATCTTTGGAGAGGGTTGGTGAGGCAGGTAATAGGGGACCCACACCAATTCAGGATGCATATGGACCACCTTACCAAAGAGAGGAACCCTGGTAGTGAGAGGCCGTAGGCCTGCTGATGATGAGTATTCAAGACGAGTTAGGCCATCAACTCTTCAGAAACTAGTAAAGAAGTACGAAGGGTCGGGAGATCCATATGACCATGTAGCAGCATTTAGGCAAGCAATTCGAGCTGTGAGACAAGCATACGCAAATTGAAGGATTTGGGCTCACTCTTGAGGGAAAGACCCTTGCTTGGTTTCAGGCACTAGAGGCTTCAAACAAATCTTCTTTACGAGTTTTGGAAGAGAGATTCATTGCTGCTTTTTCCTTGATGGGGATTCAGCATGATGTGGTAGCAAACATCTACTCTTTCAAGCAAGGCGAGACTAAGAGTGTTAGAGACTGTGTAAATAGAATGAAGCAGTACATTAATTGTTGCCTAGAAGATGAGAAGCCCACCCAGAGTCGATTAATTTCTCTCTTCTTAAAAGGACTCCAAAATTCAACACTGCACACACATCTCTATGCAAAGAAGCATACAAATTTCAATGAGTGTTGCCATGATGCTATGGATTTCACAGATAACTTCAAATTCCAAGATGGTACTAGTCCTGAGATGCAACCTAGAGATCAGTGACCAAAGTTCAGGGTCTAGCGCACTAGTAAATCCAGACTAGATAGCTAACCTAGTACTAAGGAGATTGGGACAAACCTATCACCCACCCATGCAGCCACAACAACAGCAGCAAATGAGGGGTGTACTACCTACAGGTCCTCATCTTTGTGGAGCATGTGGTGGTAACCATAAAACCGAAGAATGTAATACCTTTTCTCCTCTAGTCACAAACCAACCCACAAAGAAGTGGTGCCAGGCTTGAGCTTGGAATTTTACCCACACCACGCAGGAATGTACTCGCATTGCAAGAACAAGACAAGAGCGTGAGCAGCAAAGGGGTGCAGCAGCTCCACAAATGAATCAATAGTATACTAATTTTGAAAGTAAGCCACCGATACCACAAGAGCAAGCACGACCTGTACTTGGAGCTCAACCTCCTGCTCGTGGGACCGCTCCTGTGAGGTTTGTTGACTACGACAATTCAAATATGTGTAGAGACTTGGTAAACCCAAGCTATGTGGAGGAGGAATATGCATCATATTCATCCAAGGAAAATCTCTTTGAAAGTCTCGTATATCCAAGCCGAGCACTGGAGCCTCAACCGAGGGAGCAAAATACTTTGATGTTGCTAGGCAGCTACCAACCTAGGACTCCACGCCCCTCAGGTCAATGGTGGCAGCAAAGGAAAGTAAAAGCCAAACTAATGGGCCCCTGTTATGAGTACAGAGAACCCCATTGGGCTCGTGATTGTCCACATCGCCCAAGGCAAGCTGCTTGATCCAATACAACAATACCACAGTTTCCACCAATTGAAAGATATTGCCTAGGGTGTTGTGTAGAACACTTTCCAAAGGATTGTTTGCTGAAACCACATGAGGAAGGCACCTCTCAACCAAAGGGTTCACTCAACTTTGTAGGGGTAGTTCCATTGCCACCTTCATCAGAGAATTAGGATGTTGTGCCACTTAGAGTCATGACTAGATCACAGACACAAAATGCTGAAATGCAGACTGATGAGACACCTCGAACTAGGGATGCAAAGGCAAATCTAGTGGACAAGACCCTACATTCCAATAGAAAAAGGACCACTAGGAGGAAAAGAACCGCAACAAGCAAACTAAGAGTGCATCCACTAGTTCTCAAGAAGTCTCTAAACAAAACATGAAGGATCAAGCTTTTACATCCCAAGAAGTGCATGAGGAGCATCGACCTCAACCTCAGCCTAGTGATAAACAAGATGAGGCTAGTACAACCGACGATAGTTTAGGGGGTTTTGTTTTTGTGGATAAGGTGAACGAGACTCTAGATGCCATCATTGATGCTCATAGAAGTCGCATTGCAGCTTTATCTAAGCTACCCAAGAAGCTTCAAGAATACCCAAACCCTCGCGAGGAGAAGATCAATCTAGCTATACATCAGCAACTCATTAGGGAAGCTCAATCTCAATACTTGAGGCTCCACCTATCCCTCGGGGCACCACCTCTCTTAAGCCAACGTTAGAAACCATACCAGAAGTGTCATCAAATTGGGAAATGAAAAGTGAGCTGATCTCACAAGCTCATAGTGAGAAGTTTGCACCAATTGACACCCCATGAAAGAAGGCATTCTGCCACTACCTACTCTTGCCTTCCCATGTAATGATGAAGTTATTGATGCTAACAAGGACATGGCAAATGAGATGTGGGCAGCAGTTCATGAGAAAGTTAATGAGAATATGTCCTCTATTATTTCACCTCCATTCTCTGAAGTGGATTTTACTAGGGGCACAAAAAACAACTTTAGACGCCCAAGCATCCAGGAGCAAGTTCAAACAATTGTTTCTCCTAGAAGTAGGCATACAATGAAAACCTTACCATCTTATTTGGGAGAATATGAGAACTGTTCTCAAACCTTGAGGATACCCTCCATGCATAGAAGGTTGACAAAGGAGATGGATATGGGTATCGTGCAAGCTATTTTGTCAGCACCAGTGGCTTGTACCTTACCTTTGCTTGATTTGATAAAGCTTCGATCAGAGTTGTGGAATGATATTGCCACATGTTTGTCAGAGGAGGTATTGCTACAAAAGGGTCACCATCAATGTACTAGACAAAGCATGTTATGCCAGTTCCTATCAACAAAGTAGGAAAATTTTGTGAGGACGATCAGGGAAATGTTACCCTCCCATTAGAAGTGCGAAAAGTAGCTTCAACTGCAATACTTGATAGTGGTGCACGAGTGGGCATTGTGACAAGGTCCATTTGTGAAAAGTGGGGCAAACCAGCTATTAGGAGTACAAGGATGTGCTTGCAGCAGCTAGCAGATGGAAGCTTAGAACATTCCATTGGGCTTCTAGAGAACATATTGGTCACCACATATGGGATTGAATATGAGCACGCATTTGCAGTAGTGGATTTTGGAAAGCATCCAAACTATGAAGTGATATTGGGTAGACCATTCATGTGACAATTTCAAATGATTCAAGATTGGGGATACAATTATTTGTACCTCCGACATGATTCTGTCATCACAAGAGTCAACCTAAAGAATCACTCATATCGTGATGTAACGCGGTCTCCAATAGATGAGTTTGATTCTGCTTCATCTGAGGGCTCAAGAGTTACATTTTCAGATGGGCGAGAAGATTTGTGGATGTGTGGAGCCTCATGTAAGGATTTCAACACTGAGAGACTTAAGGGTAATCGAAGTGTATCAGATGAGGCATACATTCCACAACCACGTGACCTTCTAGATGATTTGTACTATGGGGATTCATCCATAACAGCACTGCATGTAGAGGAAGTCTCAGTGTGAGGATTTAACACTCGAATTGGCTAATGATGCTGATAAGGAAGATGGATGGTGTGAGGTGAAAAAAAGAAAGAAAACCATGCCTCTATAGCCCTTCCACCTCGCAAACTTGGAAACACACACACGAACGGGGGCACCACCGGCTGGAACACTTTCACATTTCACCACCCAAGACAGACACCATAAAACAGGGGCACCATAGACAAAGCAAAGACCCAGCAATATATTTCCAATTACAACATTTTATAAGCTTCTCCCGACACAGAAGCCTTACTCACACTTTACAAACACACACTCAGACCTGTTCACAGCCGAGAGGATACACCACATCCCCAATCACCACGAACACTCTCGCCTGCCTGCTGTACCAATCACACCAGAAAAGACCGTATTATTATGGGAAAAATCTCGCATTATGGGAATTTTGAAATTGAGAGGTTTCATGTATTATGGGAATTTCCCACTTAATGTGGGAATAGTTATTGTGGAATTTCTTAATATAGAATGGAGGAAGGTAGTGTTGAGATAATCACTGTTCGAACCAAAAAAGTGGTATAATTAGTATTTGTGCATAAACATATTTTGAAAGGAGTTTGATAATCATGTAGAAAGGTGGTGTTGATAAACACCATTAATAAGAAAGTGGTATTTGTTTCTTTGCAACAAGGACCTGCACCAATTGAGTTGTACACTGCACAAAATTTATGAAACAATTGAACAAATAAGATAGAAACATTATTATATCAAAAAAATGTAGGAGGCACAAAGAAAAATTTCATTCAATAAGTGAAAATAAAAAGTAATTTAAAAGATGATAGTACAAAAGTACATCTCATTTGGATATTGGAGTTATAACCTAAAAATCCACATTGTCAATATTGCATCTACAAATGCTACTCCTCATTGAAGGAACCATCAATATGAGCTTCATCCTCACAGGCCAAGCCTAAGCATGCTTTTGCTTTACGGGCTTCCTTTTCTGGTATCTTGATTCTTTTGTATGGTGGTGGATTCCTTGGTCTCCACGACCAAAGAATTGCATCAGCATTTTCCCATACTTGTTGTTCTGCCTCATTAATTTGCCAATATCCCTTCCAACAATCAGCATAAGCTTGAGTATCTGTCAAACCTTTCTTCCTTGCACAAGGTCCCCAATATTGAATCAAGAGTTTCTTGTAATTTGGTGATGTAGGCTCATCATCAATATCCGATTCAGCCATAGCAAGCCAAACTGGATAGATGTTTGTGTCATCTGGGTGCAACATAACAAAGTGTCCTTGCTGAACATGTAGCATAGGGTTAAATGCCTCCCTTGGTTTATCCCGTGCAAGCCCACAATAATGATCATTATGTTCTTCAATACCTAAGAATCTTTGTGCCTGCAATTGTTCAACATTCATATCATCTAATTGATGGGACCCTTCAGATTTTGGCCAAAAATTTATGTACTTTCTTGCCTCTGATTGTATTGGTTTTCCAAGCTCTTCGATTACATTACTCCAATAATCTATGACGGGCCTATAATATCTTGGCACAAATGAACCATTACTTAGATTCTGCCAAAATTTTATGTAACCCTTCAATCCTGATATTACTTCTGCATGCATCTTTATATGCTCGGCCATTGGTAGTAGAGGTGGATCTCCTTTTGGTAACCTTGGTTTACCTTCACTGTCTGTCTTCCAAAGACGGATACTTCCACTCCAATTACGAATAGCTACATGTGCCTTAAATTGCATTACCGGTGTGTCTCCTTCCATGAAGAACCTGAATAGAAGTTGTTTGGAGTGACCTATAAGTGCTTCTTGCCCATCACAAATGTAGCCATCACAGTATGCCTTGAAGTCAGGGACCTCTGTAAGCAAGAAGGGAGCTGGAGAAGAAGTTGAGCTGGTTCTTAAAGTATCCATCAAATGTGGTAAAGTAAAGGTTTGTCCCACTCTTAATTTCTCTGAAAACCTGCTAAACATGGCATCTATATCCTCATGTGTATGTCCGACCATTAGAAATCCCAACTGTACAGTTTTGAAAGCACCCCGTGCAACAAGCAATGACAAATAGGCAAATAAGTACCGATTTTTATTTTCTCCAGCACAATTATCTAGTTGTAGCAACAAGTTTTCTGGCAACTTGCAAAACGAGGAAACCCAATTCATTGTGTCTCCCTGATTTATACATGGTTCAACAATGGGATCTTTACCATCACTCATATTGTGGTTGTCTAAAGCTGTCCTTGAATTTAAAGCATGTAGAAGTGAAACATTGCTCCTTGGAAGCCCATTTGTTACTAGATCACCAAGAGGATGCTTATCCATCCTCTCTAAGTTACGTAAACAACTTGCAATTGAGCCAATTGTTAGATTGGGATCAGATGGCCATAAACCATGCAAAATAAAGTGTCCATAATGACCTTCTGCATGGCCATGAGTGATCATACCAATCAATGCAATTGGTAAATTATATCCCGAATCCACACCCTTGGGAAGGACCCGTAGTCTGGGAATGGCTGTTTTCTTTTGATCCATCTTGTCATGGATGATGCATACATACTTTTGTGGTTGGGTTTCCGAAAATATGCGCCATGCATAGTATAAGCTCCTGCAACTTTGTTGTTGTCGCATGTGAATATCTCTTTCACTGAGGAGCCTTGCTCTTTCTTCTAGACTAGGTTTGGCTTCTAGTTTTGCCTTGAGACCACTACACAAGGTGCACTTGGAGAACTCACTTGCCTTTGTTAGGGACACTTGTGGGTACTCTTTATTCCAAATTCTACTAAACGATGACTTTGATAGCCTCTTCTCATGTCCCAACTGCTCAAGTGTTGCGTTGATTTCATTTAAAATGTCAACTTGCTTGAATATTGATGGAATCGACAACCTGGTTTCCCTTGAGCCATCTAGCATTGTTCTACTTTTGTGTGGCGCAGGCTCGGAGTTCATGTTCACAAATTCATCAAGTAGTGCTCTTGCCTCACTAGCATGTTGTAGGCCTCTCCTCAATACCCCTGTGTTTCCATGCAGATATTGACACACACCGGACTCAAACTTTTCCCTGTAACGGTAAAAGGATGTCTTTGGTATACCATGCATCTCATACCATGCTCTGCAACAAACAATCACCCCATTTAACCTAAATTCATATTTAATTTTTTGAGCTGAATCACGATGCCAAGCTGTAGAAAGCACATCATATACATAATTTGTACGAGACTCCTGAGATTGTCCCCAAAAGTCTTGTCGTATCCTCATTAGTACATCATGATCGATTAGCTGACAACATTTTTTTGCACAACAATCAATGGATGAAATCCTTTGAACTGATTCACGTGACATATATAATGCAGAGGCTGGTTGTGGTTTCTGCTTTGGAATCCTGTTTATGAAAGTGTAGCGTCTTTTTGCAGAGGTTTGGGCAACAATAGCCTCATTAGTTACATCTCCATCATTATCCTCATTACATACATCAGCATGTTCAACATGCATGCCATTAAGCGGAACATAGCGTTGCAATGGGCTCCCATCCAGCATTGTCAGTTGTTTAATAGGCCATTTAACTAGGGTGATACTATCCACTTGCGGCATAGTTTGAAATACATTTGCACTTTCAATAGCCACACCCACACAATCATCACCAAGTTGTTGAAAGTTGACACATTCAAATGGAAACACATATAAGATAGTCCCTTGATTGATAGTTTGCACCATGCTCTCATCCTTTAGAAGAACCATCTCATTCTTCCAAGATTGTCGGATTTGCATGTCAAGTTCTGGAGATGTTATCGGTATTGCATCTATAATTGGAGGTTCCACAGACTCTTCTTGATCTGCATCACTACATCTTTCACTCCACTCTCCAAATTCCAGCTCCCTTGTGAAAGGCCTTAAAAGCATTTTTGGCCAACGAACATTACTCCATAATGCATTTTTTAGATAAATGGTATCCATAGTAGGGAATGGTAGTTCCACATCCTTCAAGCATTCCTCCACAAGTAATGACACATTTCCTTGACCAATCTTTGTTCCACTACAAGTTGAATTTGGATCAATTCTACACACGCAGCCAATACCAACAGAATCATTGTTCAACATCATGTAGACCCTCCCTCCAGATTGGAAATCCATCCTGCACATAATCATGTTGGACTTGTTAAACTAGTAATCAAATCTAGCAAGCAATTTTTTTTAGATTGAAACGTACATCAGACTCTACCATGAAGTATAGCTCTACCATGTGGTCGAGCTAGAACTAGAGCTAGAACTAGCTCTATCATATGGTAGAGATAGAACCCATTAAAGACTATCTCTACTATGTGGTGGAGTTAGACTTCAAAGCATTCTAGCGATACCATGGTGTCTAGATAGATTATTTTGATATAGCTCTACCACATGGTAGAGCTAGATCAATGAACTCTAGCTCTGTTACATGATATAGTTACATTGATGCATTCTAGCTCCACCACATGATATAGTTACCAGATAGTATAGCTAGTTCAATGTATTCTAGCTCCACCACATGGTAGAGCTAGACCTCTAGGCATTCTAGCTCTACAATGTGGTTTATGGTACAGCTAGATTGATGCATTCTAACTCCACCACATGGTAGAGCTAGACCTTAAAGTTCTACAATGTGGAATAGGTAGAATATAGCTCTACCACGTGGCAGAGCTAGATCAAATACTTTGAGGTCTAGCTCTACCATGTGGTGGAGCTAGAATTGCATTTAAGGTCTAGCTCTACCATGTGGTGGAGCTAGAATGCATCGATCTAGCTCTACCATGTGGTGGAGCTAGAATGCATCGATCTAACCGTGTACTATGCAGATTAACAAAACCAATTACTCCAAGAGAGACCTACTTCACATCACAAGAACCAAGGAGCTAGAATTGCATTTGATCTTGCTCTACCACGTGGTAGAGCTTTATTCTACCTAGACCACATCATAGAGCTAGAATTATTTGAGGTCTAGCTCTGCCATGTGGTGGAGCTAATGTAGATCAATAAAACTAATTACTCCAAGAAGAGACCTACTTCACAAAATGAGAACCAAGGATCTAGAAAAAAGGTCAGACTCCATTACTCCTAAAAATAGGTTATTTATAAACTTAAATTATATGGGTTTATAATAAATTATAGGTTTGATTTATATAGCTATATAAAGTCTATAAATAAGTAAAGTATAATTGTAAACTATAAACATGCTTTAAGTTACTATAGTTAACCTATATATTTAAATATAGCTTTAATCCTATTTAAATAAGCGCTTCACGGCCCATCGCTCGCCTCTCTCTCCCATCCGTCCAGTCAAGGGGCCATTCCCACACGTGCCACTTCTATAAACACTAGGGTCTTTTCACATTACAATTAAAAAAAGACCTAACGAGGCTTGAAAAAGGTAAGTTGAAGAAGTTATAAATATCTATGCCAAATAATGATCAAATAATTAAAAAAAGACCTAACGAGGCTTGAAAAAGGTAAGTTGAAGAAGTTATAAATATCTATGCCAAATAATGATCAAAACTAGGGCAATGTTCAGTCTCAATACCTGTTAACCTGAGGCTCTTGATCATCAATTAATACACACATAAGCATAAATTTGTTGGTGGTTCTAGATTTAGAAGGTGAGATGGGGCCACATATCAACTTGACCCATGCCCAACACATGACCTCAAAAACATCATATTCGACACAAGCCTCACCTTATTGTTATAATTATTCCTATGCTTTACAAGGATTATCACAACCCTTTTTTGCAACCCGTGAGTTGGAATAAGTGCCTATAGGCACGGTGAGTTGGAATAAGTGCCTACGAGCATAAATCCAAAAAAAACAAATTAACCCTCGCCTTCTTAAACTTATCTAGTTTCAATCGGAGCTCCAGGTTCACTAAATCAATTATAGAAATCACCTTTTATAAAAAATTACCATTACGGTTTTTCCATAAGCCTATATGATGCATGCTTAACAAGGCTCAAATTGATAACTTGAGGTTCACCAAGTAGAAATCACTATAATATCTTGCTCTTTTTTCCAAGTTCTCTCAGTTCTCTCAATAACTGATAGAAATAGCTTTAATTTTTTGAAACTCATACAACATCTAGTCCCGAGCTATGTCGGTCCGCTATGCGCGCACACGTGTGTATGGATGCATAAGGAGCATAGATGAGTCTAGTATGAAACTATGGATTAGGCGTCAAGAGCCGGGGACCTCAATATTGATTTTGCACAGCCATTGCATGTTCAAAAGATAAAACAAGGTGATTTGTCAAGATAAATTCGTAATAATTGATCTTCATAATTTACGTAAATCCAAGAGCAAAAAAAGAATTATATGAAATTATCTTTGCTCTTGATTTTTTATTTCAAAATTGTGTACATGATGGGATGGCCTAATCCCAAATGTATGGAGAAATGAAGAGATCTTTGGAAACTTTAAGATCTAAAAAATTACCAAAATTTTGTAACTTCAAATTTGGTATGTTGCCAAATTGAATGCTAATTTTATATACCAACGCTAATTTTATGAAAATCTTGAATTTAGACTTATCCTCCTCAACCCTAAACGTATCCGGACGGCGCTCTCCCCTAAACGTATCTAGACGGCGCTCTCTCTGCGGACGGCGGCGCTCTCTCTGCGGGTTCTGTTCTGGGCGGCTCTCTATCCTCTGCAGGGCGCACTTTCGTGGCCCTCCATCAACACAAGCTACTGACGGCGCTCTCTCTACGGATGGCTCTCATATTGCGGGTTCTGTGGGCGGCTCTTCTCTGCAGCCACTCGCCCCTTCAGCAGTTCCACCTTGCTCTTATCTCTCTGCAGAGCCACTCGCCCCTTCACCAGCTCCACCTTGCTCTTACCTAGCAGCTACTCTTTACCTCCAAATCAAAGGATGCCTAGCATTATGTACACCTGCCAGCACTGGGGTTATAATCTATCTAAGCTTATCCGTCCCTCCACAGCCATGCAATCTGGATTCTAGCAGGTATATGGGAGTCTCTTAAACTTTAATTTTTTTATTTTCTCTTGTGAATCAGACGATAAAATGTTACAGTAGTAGTTTCATTAGCAAGAGCATTGTAGGTCATAAAGGGCAATAAACAGGCCCTGGCCATAAATCTCTCATGCTTGGTTTTCATTAGGCGTCTCTTATTGCTGTGAGCAGGCCCACTCTCCTACGCAGCATATACAAGACATTGCATAGTTGCAGGCCACATCTTCTACAGCAATAAGAGAGAGCAGCCAGCATATACTTGGATTTTCTCTTCTGAATCAGGTTTTTTCTCTTCAACCATAATTTCGTGAGTTTTTGAATTCTTGCATGCTTTTATTTTCTACTCTATGTCAATGTGTATGATCTGATTTTTAATTGACATGTTTAAAACTTTAAATCTAATCATAGATAATGATTTAATATGCATTGAGACAAAAATATGTGTACCTTGTTGTATCGTTGAATTTGATAATAGATGCGGTGATGTCCAAGTGCTAGTTGTCAATGACAAGATGGGAAAGTAGGTTTGTATTACATAAACGACATGGACGTCAAGGAAAACTTGAAAAATAGCAAGACCATTTTAAATTCTTTAAGGGCGGGATAATTTGAATTTAAAATTGGGCGGGATAATTTGAATGCTCTACCACATGGTAGAGCTGGAAAAATGCATTCTAGCTCTACCACATGGTAGAGCTGGAAAAATGCATTCTAGCTCTACCACATGGTAGAGCTGGAGTTGAAATGACTTAAACTAGTGCAAGATTACTTGAAATGAAAAACCATCCATCTAGTATCGTACCTCTATTCATAGCATAGCTTCTCCCCTCTCCTTGCTTGAAATTGTACTTTCCTGCTCTTACACTCTAAGCATGAGATCTATGTAAGAGAGCTCTCATAATAATGCAAGATGTAGCTCCTAATGCTCTTACTCTCTAAGCATGTCATTGAGACTATGCATGAGAACTCTTTTACTTTTTACATGAGATCTATCCATGGGAGCTCTTATAATAATGCAAGATATAGCTCTTATAATAATGCAAGATATAGCTCTATGTATGAGAGCTCTTATAATAATTAATGCAAGATCAAACTCTATGCATGCGATCTCTATGTATGAGAGCTCTTAATGCAAGACTTAGCTCTATGCATGAGAGCTCTTTCACTCTATACATGAGATCTATCCATGGGAGCTCTTATAATAATGCAAGATATTATAGCTCTATGCATGAGATGTATGTAAGAGAGCTCTCATAATAATGCAAGATCTAACTCTATGCATGTGAGATCAATGTATGAGAGCTTTGAATGCAAGTCCTAGCTCTATGCATGAGAGCTCTTTCACTCTATACATGAGATCTATCCATGGGAACTCTTATAATAATGCAAGATATAGCTCTATGCATGCGAGCTCTATGTATGAGAGATCTTAATGTAATACCTATCTCTATGAATGAATGCTCTAATGCAAGACCAAGCTCTATGCATGGGAGCTCTATGTATGAGAGCTCTTAATGTAAGACCTAGCACTTTGCATGAGAGCTCTAGTGCAAGACCTAGCACTTTGCATGAGAGCTCTAGTGCAAGACCAAAATCTCTATAGCTCTCATGCATGATATGAGAGATCTATGCATATGAGAGCTATTAATGCATGAGAGATCTATGCATATGAGAGCTATTAATGCATGAGAGATCTTACAATGCAAGAGGGATCTCATGCATGAGACCTCTTAGAATACAAGAGAGCTCGATCCATAAGATCTCATGTATGATAACTCTATATGCATGAGAGCTCATCGATATGCATAAGAGCTCTCATGCATGAGATATATATGCATGACAGCCCTCTACGCATGATAACCCTCTATGCATGAGATATATATGCACACGACAGCCCTCTATGCATAAGAGCTCTCACAATGACTCGCACTTGATAATAGCTGATCTATATGCATTAGAGCTCTCTTTGCATGAGATTTGCGATCTATATGCATGGGAGCTCTCACAATGAATCACACACAATGTTAGCTCTATATTTATGAGATCTATATGCATGGATCTCTCATGGAAGAGATCCACGCTTGAGAGCTTTATGTAAGATCTCTCACAATGCATGAAAACTCTCTATGCATGAGAGCTCTCACACCTTGCGTAGATATATCCAAGATCTATATGCATGAGAGCCCTCTATGCATAATTGATAACACATGCATCACAGTAAATAAAAGTATGTAAATAATTCTCTATTGTGTTATTCTCTTGACCTCACGTCCTGACCATGCTTTGGTGTTAGGTCCTCACCACCTACCGAGTTGTGGTAAGCTCTAAACCCAATGCTCTCTTTTTTATGTTGCAACCCATCAGGGTGCTATGGTGGGAGTTTTTTATAAGAGCATTAGATATCTCATGGCTGCAAGAGATCTCTATGCATAAGATCTCTTATTTTCATTTATTTGCATTGAGTGTACGAGCTCTCTTGCGCTGCATGATATCTCTATATGCATGTGAGTTTCCTATCCATGAGAGCTCGCATTTAGTAAGAGCTCTTTTTGCATGAGAGCTCTCATTTGCATCTTTTTCGAGAACCCGGATTCGGACAGTTAGAAGTTAGGATCCGCGACCCCATCAGACAACGGACCACACGGACTTGTGCTAGGGAAGTTGCTCTATGTCCACATCACTCCATGCATGGATTTGGGCATAGCAATCACTTCTCCCAACACGTCAAAGTTAGGTCCCAGCGCCATTCAACACACTTGTTTATCTCCTTGGTTCTCATCATGGAGTAATTGGTTTTGTTGATTTGCATGGTACACAGCTATTCTAGCTCTACCACATGGTGGAGCTAGACCTCAAATGCAATTCTAGCTCCACCACATGGTAGAGCTAGACCTCAAAGCAATCTACGATGTGGTCTAGGTTGGATACAGCTCTACCACGTGGTAGAGCTAGATCAAATGCAATTCTAGCTTTTTGGTTCTTGTCATGTGAAGTAGAACTCATCTTGGAGTAATTGATTTTGTTGATCTGCATGGTACACAGCTAGATCGATGCATTCTAGCTCCACCACATGGTAGAGCTAGATCGGATGCAATTGTAGCTCCTTGGTTCTCGTCATGTGAAGTAGGTCTCTTCTTAGAGTAATTGGTTTTGTTGATCTGCATGGTACACAGCTAGTTCCGGGTTGCTTGCCACACATTTTTCCATGTATGATTCGAATTTCATACCTCTTCGGTGCCGTTTGTGCCACGGTTGAAAATTTTTGCCATTTGGCACGCTCGTTCATCTTTTTCGAGAACCCGGATTCGAACAGTTAGAAGTTGAGGATCCCGGACCCCATTAGAGAACGGACCACACGGACTTATGCTAGGGAAGTTGCTATATGTCCACATCACTCCGTGCATGGGTTTGGGCATCGCAATCACTTCTCCCATCGCGTCAAGGTCCCTGGCGAAGATAGTGCAAAATCGCCATAACAGAGTCTCGCATCCGAAATGAGTCCGAATCGCATCTGAACACAACAACAAAGATCCGGTTGCTTGCCACACATTTGTCCATGCATGATTCGATTTTCATGCCTCTTCGGTGCCGTTTGGTCTACAGTTGGAAATTTTCGCCATTTGGCACGCTCGTGCATCTTTTTCGAGAACCCGGATTGGGACAGTTGGAAGTTGAGGATCTGGGACCCCATCAGAGAACCGACAACACGGACTTGTACTAGGGAAGTAGCTCTATGTCCACATCACTCCGTGTATGGATTTGGGCATTGCAATCAGTTCTCCCAACGCGTCAAAGTTGGGTCCCGGCGAAGATAGTGCAAAATCGCCATAACAGAGTTTCGGATCCGAAATGAGTCCGAATCGCAACACAACAAGAAAGATCGGGGTTGGTTGCCACACATTTTTCCATGCATGATTCGAATTTCATGCCTCTTCGGTGTCGTTTGGGCCAGGGTTGGAAATTTCCGCCATTTGGCACGCTCATTCATCTTTTTCGAGAACCTGGATTCAAACAATTAGAAGTTGAGGATCCGAGGCCCCATCAGAGAACGGACCACACGGACTTGTGCTAGGGAAGTTGCTCTATGTCCACATCACTTTCCCAACGCGTCAAAGTTGGGTCCCGGTGAAGATAGTGCAAAATCACCATAACAGAGTTTCGGATCCGAAAAGAGTCCGAATGGCATCTGAACACAACAAGAATGATCCGGGTTGGTTGCCACACATTTTTTCATGCATGATTTGAATTTCATGCCTCTTCGGCGCCGTTTTGGGCCAGGGTTGAAAATTTCCGCCATTTGGCATGCTCGTTCATCTTTTTCGATAACCCGGATTCGAACAGTTAGAAGTTGAGGACCCGGGACCCCATTAGAGAACGGACCACACGGACTTGTGCTAGGGAAGTTGCTCTATGTCCACATCACTCCGTGCATGGATTTGTGCATCGCAATCACCTCTCCCAGCGCGTCAAAGTTGGGTCCCGCGACGAAGGTAGTGCAAAATCGCCATAACCGAGTTTCGGATCCAAAATGAGTCCGAATCGCATCTGAACCCAACAAGAAAGATCCGGGTTGGTTGCCACACATTTTTCCATGCATGATTAGAATTTCATGCCTCTTCGGCGCCGTTTGGGCCACGGTTAGAAATTTCTGCCATTTGGCACGCTTGTGCATCTTTTTCAAGAACCCGGATTCAGACAGTTAGAAGTTGAGGATTCGGGACCCCATCAGAGAACGGACCACACAAACTTGTGCTAGGAAAGTTGCTCTATGTCCACATTACTCCGGGCATGCATTTGGAGATCGCAATCACTTCTCCCAGCGCGTCAAAGTTGGGTAAGTTTTTTTTATAAATAAAGATTGTGTTTAAGATTCAATTTGTAACAGATTGAATAATTTATGTGGTTTATTATTTTGCAAGGCATCTAAGCGCATAATAAGCACATTAGAAACACTCTATCCTTCACTCCTGAACAATAAAACTCCACATCAATTTTTCAATTTTCCTCTAAGTTATAATAATATAAATGATAACTTTTAAGCTTGTAGTAAATGTTTAGTTAAAAGTCTAAACAAGGACTATCATTGCTATAGGTTCCTTTTAAAAATGGATGGAAGCTCATAAGGATGGAGAGTTGTCGCAAACACATGGAGATACATGTAATCAAAATCTTCACTAGAGATATCAAAAGGAGTAGCTATGAGTACTTTTGATAGGTGCGTCAAAAAGAGTTGTGAAAAAATTAAATATTTTCCTTAAACTCTCATATCCTACTAATATATACTAATATTTTTGTCATAGTTTTTTATAGTTCACAACTTCATGTTATATACAGACATATACATTTGGTGGGTGAGACCAAAGGCAATAAGATTAATGCTCGACAATCATGGAGGTCTTCCCGCAAATCTAGATTCACCACCATGATCAATCCCACCTATAATGGCAAAGAAGCCATCGAAAAAGAAAGGAATTCCCATAGTGTCTCCATTTAAATTCAGGAAGAAGAAAACAACAAATGGGGACTCATGGAAAGGCTTCTCAAAAATAGAAATAATATAAGAAAAAAGAGACCAAGTCAAAGAAAACATCCAAGAAATCGGAGTCCAAGCTGAACAAAGAAGGCGAAGAGGCAAAAGCTTCTAAGGCCATTAACCCTCCATAGTTTGTTTTTCTCATACATCGTAACTAGCCGATTTGTATAGAAACCATTGTAATAAATATATATATGAAATTTAAATTGAGTTTAGTTTCTCATTTTACATTGGTTTTCTTGTCTTAATAATGTTCAATAACTATTTTACAAAATGAATCGACAAGACAAGATAGATGGGTGGAAAATTATATTGTATTAAAAAAATTGCAAGATTACAGGGAGCAAACATTTCATGCAACTAAAAGTATTTTCGAACCTTCTTCCCTGCACCATAATACCATCTACCTTTAATTTGTAGTCTGATGGTAAATTTGTAGTCTGATGGTATACCATCTAGTAGAAATTTCAAGGATGTACGCACATCCCTCAATGTCCATTTTGTATTCATAGGGATGACTCTATTGTCATCATAACTCAAGTTGACTTTTAGGTCATACTACATAAATTTTTTCTTTGAATCCAATGGCATCCAAGTACCTTTACTCTTTTTCCATCATTTGTACTCTAATCTAATGTACAACATTTGTCAAGAGATGTTATATGACATCACCATAGATTCAATGCAAGCATTACATATTATAAGACCACCACTATATTGTATGACTTCATTCACTTTCTATTTTGCTCCAACTTCATTATCCAAGTGAGACTCAAATATATGTGCAGATAGCCACATTTCTTTTCTCCTCTTCATGTTTGCTTTTCGAAAGCATAGGAGAGGTATAAACCATGATAGCCTAATCCTCTTAGAAATCTTTCCTACTTTTATAGACTTCTTAATATTGAAGACAATCTTGGATTTAAATACTAATAGAGTACCTTTGTCTTGAAAGTACCAATCTAATTAATTTAGGCTTGGTATAGCCAAACTCTCTAGTCTTCCATAACCTAGTCTTGTAGGGAAAATATACTTAGCATTGTATATATTAAAATATATATTTATTAATGAAAAAAGCAGATGTCTGATTGGAAAATAATACTTTCCCAACATCAGCATGCATGGCTTTAAAAGTCCCGGTGAACGACTCCACAGGTTGCCACTTACTGCTTTTTGATGGATAAACATCTATCACATATACAACACAAGTGAAAAAACCATAGAATCATAAAGAACATAAATAAAATATCTTACAATGAGCTTGCAATGTAGATGTTGGAGTAGGAGCATGGATTTGCATGTCTCTTGTCGTGTACACATGTTGCACCTTTTCCTTCTACCCATCTTTTGATATCTTCAACTCCAAGATACTTTCCTTCAAATGGTATTGTACTAAGCCTCTTCTTTGCCTTTTTATCCTATGAGGACCTTTGCATGATGGTTGCATAGTCACCCAATCGTTTTATACATTTCCACACACCCTGATCATCTTTAACATTATAAAGATTGCATGATGAAATGGGATCAGGAGTGCGCCTTGGGTTAGAGTGTTTTCTCAACATTTTTATAAGATGAATAGAGGAGAGGATGATGCAAAAAGGTGACTAGAAAGAGGTGCAATTATGGTAGATTAGGGAATTTTAAATGCATTTACTAAATTTGGGGGAGACCTAAATTTTCTTTTTTTCCTTTTGAAGTATTGATATTTGTCACGAGAGGACAGGACCTTGAAGTTAGAACCCACTAAAGTGATGTTGAAATAGTCGCGCTATAGCACATTAAAGTGGTGATAACCCACTAAAATAGCCAATGTCATATTTATGGTTGAATGTCACATTTTTGTTGGTCCAAATCTTAATCCAAAGCCAATAGAAGTGATTAAAATGTGGCCCTTTTTAACGTTTTTGGCCCTAATGTATTTTGAAGTTAGTGGTTTGATTTACTTAAAGTTATTTAGAATTTAAGAAAATTTTAGTCTTTTGTCAGAATCAAATTATTAATTTTAGTCCAAAACTAAATGATGTGGTGAACTCAAACTCTTGGAGCAACAACATTCATCTGGCTAACTTTCTTGCTAAATTTGACTTGTTCACCAGATACAAGAGTGCCTTGTGGTCCACATGAAATTCGAAAGCATTACCCAATAGATAATACCTAAATTTTTTGATTGAGTAGATCATCCCCAGTGATTCTTTCTTTGTGGGTGGAATAATTCCTGTGTCTTGATTTGACAGTCTTTTCGTTACATAATACACCAAACAAGAGCAACCTTCATGACTCCTACATTAAAGCACTTCCTATAGAGAAGTTAGAAGCATCCACGAGCACATGGAATACCAGCTCAAAATTTGGCTGCTCGAAAATTGGTGCTGAGACAATAGCATCCATTTCAAATTTTCGAATGCTTCATGGTAAAACTCTACAGGGGTATTGCTATGTTTGTCACGAATCTCGTGAACCTTTGTGCCACTTGATTAATCTAAGGAATCTGCCTAAATCCTTGGTATTCTTGGCCAGTTTTAGCTTTACTATGATCTTGACTTTTATCGTGTCCACTGTCAGTCCTTCTACAGACATTATGTGCCATGATAGGGATCCACTCTCATGACCGAAAAGGAACACGTAATTGGGTTGAGACTTAGTCTAGATGTTCTTCAATTTTCTAGACACATCATTAGGTGCTTGATGTGGTCTTCTTTTCTCCCAAACACACTGAATTCGTCTACAAAAACCCTCATGAAGGTGGTCAAATATAGACTATGAATGGTAGAGGAAATGGATCTCATATTGAGGCATTTAGTTTTTTATAGTCTATACAAACTTTGAGCTTCCCATTCTTCTTGGTGATAATGAGTATGGTTGGTGATAGCCATTCTTCTCTTTATATTGGATAGATGAATCCCACTCTCAATACTATTACCTATCTCTTCTTCACCTACTTGGTGTAGTTAAGATTCATCATGTACCTACTCTGCCTTATAGGAGTTGCATCTTCCTACAAATTGATCTTGTGTTGATAGAAGGTGGGATTAATTCCTTTCATTAGAAGAATGTGGAATAACAAGAAATGATGTGGAACAATGCGAAAAGATGAGAATTCGTTAGAAACTATATTTATGACCTCTTTTTAAATGATTGTTTTATGTAAAGAATGTTGGGCAAGCATTTTGACCATCTTGTGAATGAGGTCATGTGGAGACCTAAGTGATAAAAATGCAACAACTGATGAAGAGTCAATGAGGACATTTTGCGTAGTAAAGTCGGCCGAGGTCTTGACCAGCTTGGGTTCGATTTAAATGGTGAGCTTCCAGTACAGTCGACGAGGGACCAAGGAAGCGGCCTATGAGGAGTGAAGCTCTAGGTGACCTGCGAAGGAGCCTACAGGGTACTGACCATACGGTGCTTAGGCTCTGGGTCGCCAAAGATACCCACGCGTGCATTGGGGAAGAAAATGGAAGAAGGAGTTAGGGTTGTTTTTTGAACTCGGGTATGGATTTGGTTGATTGGCCTTGCTGGTCCTCAACGGATGAGTCCATGGATCTTTTATATGAATCTGTTGGTTGATCTTGCTGATCTTCAATGGAGAGTCTATCTAGATTTTCTTATGTGATTATGTTTCCGGGTACTATGAGCTAGGAACTATTGAAAAGGCCCCTGAGAGTGAACAGGTGGTGAGCGTTCTGGTTACCAATGATCCTATAGGTACACCGATAAAGGAATGATTGTAAATTGGAATTTAAGTAGTAGGTTCTAGTGTCATAGTGGTGGTGGTGGTGGTGGTTATAACCGTGGTTCCACTGATGCAATTACCCCTCTACGAGAGAGGCCACCCATAGATAGTGTGGCTGACTCCCCCATCTCATGACCTTTTTGTAATTGGCTTTTCGGTAGTAGTCATCTCCCCAATGCAAATCAATATCTTGACACGGTGTGGGAAGGGCGTGTAGTTCTTGATGAGGTATGACAGGAGATGCGGAGTCATGTAAGGCATATATGTGGCATACTTTTTTCCCAAAACACTATGACGACATTCCCCCACCTCTCATCAGAGAAGTAAACCCAAATATATGCAATCAAATCAAGAATGAGTTCAAGCGAGCCCCATGTAGTGAGGAGGTACCAAATAGATGGATCTACAATCTCATGAGAAATTGTATGAAGCATAAGTGATCCGATATCACCCAAGCGATGAAAAGAGGAGGAGGAAAGCCTTGGCACATGGACCAAGAGCCATGGGATAAGGAGGTGAGGAAGGACACCAATAACCCCTTATGGTATGTGTAACAAGAGGAAGCAGCTCGCAAAGCGGATGGAGCTCGCATGGATGGGACTCATCCTATGAGTATTTTTTAAGTAACCATGCTTCTCATGGCCTCTCATCTGTATGTTTTTATGTGTTGTTTGCATTCATTGGATGCGTTCAAGCATGGCACCTATGCCTTCCTTGAGAGCGAATTGAGCATGATGGCAAGAATGTGAATTGGGCAGCTATGGTTTTGGTAAGTACTTCATACCTTTTCAATATATGTTATGAGCTCGTAGATGACTTTAGTTTGCAGGACTGCCTAAGCCCCCCAAAGGAGACCAGCTTGCACTATGAGATTCGTTTTGCTTAGATATGTATATGGAGTTATATAGATCCATTTTAGGGTTGTATAGATCCATTTTGCACCCTTTTGGGGTTGTATAATTTTCTTGCTTGTATGGCAATATTTATGTATAATGTTTGACATCTCGCCAGCAATTACTCATATCTTTATATCGATGAATCTTTGTCTTAAATGTTTAATTCTGTCAAACTCTTTATTTGAGACCAATTGGAGAAAGGCCTCTATACATTTGCCATAATGTTGCATCTAGGTACACATCTACACACATGCACCATTATGCAAAAAAAATTATAACCTACATCCGTTTTTAATAGCATCAAAAAAGATGTCAAAAGAGTGTCTAAAACAATTGGTTAATGCATTGAAATAATTGTCTGAAAAAGGTTCAAAATATCTGTAATAATAATTGAACTTTTGTTTCAACTAGTTTGAGACAAATGTAAAGACATTTATTCCAATCGATATATAGATGATATTTTTGACGCTTCTTTAGACGATTATACCAACGATTCGATACCAACATACATATGGGTGTTCCTGTATTTACATTGCAATTCATTTTCATCCAATTAAACATCATAATTTAGGCGATCTATAGTGGTGTCTCTTCAAGCTCATCTTCCTGCACTTTGATGTTATGCCTTATCTATTTGTCTTCTTCTTGATTGAGAACAAACACTGAGAACAAACATTGGCCTTTTGGACTGCTCTACATGTATCTTTGTTACCCTATCTTGATTGTCGTGACTATCTTCATCTTCTTCCCCATTTTGTTCTTTTTTATTTTCTTTATTCATTAGCACCTCAGGTGAAGTAACCATGACTTCTAGATTGTACCTCTGGATAATCCTCTCTATGTATAGTTGGAAGAGTGATAACAGGTCCAGATTCTCTCTCAAGTTTTGCTCTTCTGCATCGTCTTCCACTCCTTCCAAGTAGTTTAGAACTTCACCATGCAACGGTTTGTTGGCCAAAATTAACTCGTCCTCCTTCACTGCAAAACTAATATGCATACCTTTGCCTTTTCTTTTTGGATTGTAATCCTGTTTGTTTCCCAATTATGTTTGATTTTTCTAATCTTGAGCCACGATCTTCCTAGTAACATGGGATATACACCCGCAATCTCAATTATCTTCACTCAAGACTATAAATATGGTGGTGAACATGCATCCTGTAATTTAATTTTTTTCTTCTCTAATGATTCCAAGTGATCTAACCCTTCTTTGATCATCCATTCGGATGTGGAACAAACAGAGTGGGTTGCATTTCTGTAATTCCTAGCTTCTTCGCCAGGCTATCTGATATTATATTCACTTCAGATCCAGGATGATCCGTGACACTGTCAACCTGTGACATGGTCACTTCCAAAAAAATTGTGTCCCAATCTTGAACTATTTTCACATTTATACATTTTGTAGGATCCGGATTCTCCATTTCCTAAATGGAAACTTGAGCCAACTTTTCATTCCGCACTATGGCCTGGAGAGCAGATTTAGCATGTTGGGCACCAGATTTAGCATTTGATCAACTGTTTAAGTTCATCTTCATTTTTTCCAGATCCTGCCATAGGTCATATTCCTCCTTTCGTTTCTACTCCTCACTTTGTGATTGGGAATGCTTTGGCCCCTCTATTCAGTTTTCCTTCTTCCTCATTGGCTCCTCTTTCCTTTTCTTGACCTTTGCTTGTTAGTTTTTCTATCGAGACTTGCGTCGGATTCCTTTCTAGTTCCTTTTGCAAGATGCTTTTATTGCTCTAGGCTGTTATAGGATCTAGTTAGCACCTTTGCATGCCGTCTTTTTAGTCATCTTAACATTGCCTACTAGTGGCTTCTTGCTTGATGCAATGTGTTCCCTCTTCCAGACTAGGCTTGTCCTGTCCGGATCCATGTCAACATGTTCATTCAGGAGCGGGCTTTCCTGCATTGTCTGCACCATTTCTTATGCACTCTTGACAAGCTTGGTGATTTTTTCTGAGACCCTTCGCTACCCTACCCATTGTTATGTCTTTTGCTTTTGTTTCGGATCTGTATTCTTGCATGTTCATTATCTTGACAGGTCCTTATTACGACCTTGTCACTCTACCATCAATACTAGTGCCTTATCTTGGTGTTTTACTACCCATTGATCCACTTTCACCATGTTCACCGTCGTATCAACTCCTACTAGGTTTGCCTTTCTTTGCAGCCTTTCCCCTTGCATTTCCTAGTAATGGCATTGTTGTATGTGAGACAGTCATTTTGCCTATGCCCCAAGGCACTGCAATAGTAGCATATCAACCTAGCACCTCTTTGTCCAAATATTTCACCTCCTCTTCCAAAAGGTCTATTGTTTTGAGGTGGTGCCTAGTGGCGACTCGATTGGCAGGCAGCTAGAACTTGTTGTTTACTGATGTTGTTGTCTTTCTACTACCCGGCGGGTTCTTGTTTCAAGTGTTGTAAAAACATGTGTTAATGGGTGGTTTCTCTTATTGCAAATAGCACATGGTAGTTGTGTCGTTTCCATCTGACACTCTTCTTTTGTATGACCCTGGTTGTTACACTTGGTGCACTAGGCGTCTGGTCCCAGCCTGGATCCTGTGTGTCCTTTGACAAGCTTGGCTAGGGCGGCCTTCAATTCTTTTGGAACATATGCCTACTTCATGCCTTTCTTCTTCTGGGGATTTAGCTCTTCGGCATCGAAATCATGAGAAGATTTTGATTCCAAGGTGTCTTCACATTTGAGGTAACATTGAGCTCCCTTCACTCATCACATCAAAGCCTATTTATACATTTTTCTTGGAAAGACTCCTCCCACAATCATGCATGTGAAAAGACTTCTTCCCCCATTAAAGAAAGAAAATGGCCCCCAAAACCCCCCTATATACTTCAAGCTTTTCACACATATAACTAGGCTTGAGTGGCCCCTATTCCACAAAAATCCTTCATTTGGTGGCTTGAGCATATCCACTCTCAAAAATCCCTTTCCCACCAAGAACATTTTCATTTGTAATTCCCATGTGAAATTTTTCCTCTAAGTTAAATGGCACCATCAAATGAACCTTAGAGAATCCATTATGATGAATGAGTTCTTCACCCTCAAGCAGCTCAACTTAACTCTAGAGGAATACTAATCAAAACTTGTCACACTTTGCAAGTTTATTCCAAACTAGCACACATGCGTACACATTTTTTTGGAGCTAGAGGTGGGTAAGATAATCACCTGGCTTGATCCTATAATGGTCATTTTACACTTATTGAATAACAAAAAAAAACACAAGAAAAATGCCAACACTACTTTAGTAAATAATTTCTTTTGACATTTGAGCCTTATGCGCTAAGCCCCTATGTTGAGTGCATGATATTTTTCATGTATTTCTAACACCCCTCTCTCAACAAAACCAAATGATAATAATTATGATTAATGCTAATCATACTTAGGATAAATGTGGGCGGGGTTAATGCAAGCATATTACCTAATGATCTAGGCTCAGATACCATGTTGGAATCATGGAGGCTCTTATGAGATGAGGAAGCTCATGGTGAAAGCATCAAGAGCATCTAAGCAAGATGATTAAGACTAATAAAAAATATTAAGATAATGACAACATAATATCAGCATAATGATGATAATGTGAGGGAGTTTTATTCTTCTATGAGATTTAAGTCTCTTATGTAAGCGTAAGTATAAGTGATTAGCAATGAGATTAACCCATAATCTCTCCTAGAATCTCTCAACCATATTCCTTGATTTGAGCACCTTAAAGTAAGCACTCATTGCCTAGTTTTGAGGGAAAGTGGAAGATTCCACCCAGAATAATTATTGCCCTACTTTGACCATATTATTGCTTGGTAAATATTTGCTTTTGACCTTTGACCCTTATGTCCTTATGCCAAGTGCATGATATTTTTGGTGTATTTCTAAAAATCTCAATAGTAAAAAGAGATAGTACTTCAAGTAAGTGCAAATAAGAGTAAAAAGAGAGAGTGTACGATCAATAAAGTTTCACAAATTGTGTACAACCAAGGAAGCTATTAAGGATGCCAATATGTCAAATGCCCTCATACAAAACTCTTTTAAAGGGTTTTTAGAAAACTCCTTTCCTATGGACTTTGGTTTTTAAAATACACCCCCTTTAAGTTACCTAATTTTTGAGCTAGTGTATGGACTTGCTTCATGATGTAGAAAACTCTTTTGTAGTGTTTTGGGCCATTAATTAATTATAGACAAGAGAAGGGACTAAGTGCTCTAATTTTGAAAGTTTAAAAACTTTACAATGGTTGTTGTTTCAAATCTTATAAAATCTCCATATGTATTCGGAGTATGTTAGACATATATGCACATTATATGAATATGCACCTTTTTATTCACATGTAAAAAAACAGGGAGGACATCCATTTGCAAAGAGGTTTTACAACTTGTTTAAATAGAATGCCTTGTGGTTTTGGCAAGTATGATGGATGTGTTCGTGCTTTGAAGGAGACTACTTTGAATACATTACCCATATGAGATCATATGTGAATGCTCTAGAGATCTCTAAGATTCCACAAGACGTGATGTAAGGAGTAGGTGGCTTTTACATACGAGGAGCCACGCTAGTACCACTCAACGATTCTGGGTGGACGACCCAGGAGGCGAGGTGGATCCTCTAAGAACGCTTGCACGATCATGCTCCGATGAAGTGCTACCATATTCTGTGCAATAAGAATGTGAAGGATCATGAACCGCAGACTTTCTCGCAGCTGTGGTGATGGACGAGCCACCGGGAGGAGAAGTCACGCCTTGCAGAACATCGCCCCTCAATGGCGGAAACTGCTGCATATTTGCCGCGGATGAAAAGCTAGAAACGTCGACTGCGCTGCGATCGAACCCAGCTGAATCGTCAGTACCCGCGCTGCCTGCATGACGACGATTGCAGTCGATCTGCTCTCGGCTAATGGATGAGTCTGGTGTTAATAGATTCTCGTGGATATGGGGCCAAGAGCTAAGAGGACGAGCGGAAACAGCTGAGACTAAGGCGCAGACGAGGAGGAGCTGCACATTAAATGTTGAGTAAGCGAATCTCTTCGTGAGCATCTCTTGTCTGTATGTGTGTGTGTGTGTGTGTCTCTCTTAATTTGTGAGCTACAACATTGCACTAATTATATAGGCAAAAGGTTAAGCACCAAGTCGCAACCCCGTATGAGCTCCGTAGCTTGTACGCAAAGTTTCAGCTTTGACTTCACTCCGTATAATTATTCTTGAAAAGTTTATTCAAAGAACTAGATAATATATAACTTATAACCTAGTTGAAGGTATGCAAAGGTTTACGTGACTGTGTGTGCGAGAAAGAAGCTGTTTAATGTCGTAGGAAGTTGGAACACAAGCCTCGACGGCTCATATGACGAAACTGAGATTGGAACCCAAGAAAGAGAGAGAGATATAGAACCTTCTTTTTCTAATCGGTCAAGCATTTTGTCTACACCATGTATAATATCATACATACCGCGTGTGTGCTTTTGTCACTACTTTTAGGATTTTTCCCTAGCACATTCATACCAATCAAAACTCGAATTGTATGCGATGGGCATGTTGAAATGACCAAGAAGTAATCAACCCTAATTTAAATGCTCACTTTGAATTTCTCCATCAGTTATTGAAAGTGAAGTGTATTAACTTGACCAGTAGTGTGACTTCAAGACACAAATTTATTTTTTCCCTAATTCCACATGCCTATCATACTTGAGAAAAGCCTCATATCATGATGGATAATGAGATTATTCAGCCTCTCAAAACTCTCATACATTGTAATTCAACCATCACAAATCCAAATGCCTTAACCATATGTTATTAAATATGCAATATAAATTTTAACCAATTTGCAAACGGTGATCTTGTTAAGGGGTGGTTGTACCATAAGGTTGTTAAGGGGTGGTTGTACAATAAGGGTCCTCACTTTGGATCACCTTCCAAGTTTTTCAAAAGCAAAAAAGTATCATTTTTCCACTCAAGTTGGCTAATCTCACCGACTTGGTAAAGGAATTTAAGATTGAGATCTTCTATTAAATCATCAAACTCTTAGTCGTGCACTTAAACATATAGTTTGATTGGAAATTGAAAATTTCAAATACTAAATTTCTTGTGTCACACAAATATAGTACATATGGCATGTGCCAAACTTAGACAGGTAGTAAGTACGATTATAAAATGTTAATAACTTCATTGTTTTAACTCCAATTCCAACCCCACTTTGGACTGAAGGAAGTCATGTAATGGAGATCTTAAGTTGATTTATTGAGTAAATTTGGCATGTAATTTCTATTGTAAATTAATTATTATATATTTTGAAAGCATACAAAAAAGAGTTTTTTTTTTACTTATATTTGTATAAACAATTATGTATTTTTACTTGATTAAATGATCCAAGGATAGATAATTATGAGGACAATGTGACCATATGGTGGAGTTTCATTCTTAATGGGGTTAGATTTTTTGAGGTCTCCATTGAAAATTTACTATAAAGTCTAAGGGCACCTAAACATAATTAGTAAATTAATTATAAAAAATTTTAGGTGATTTTACAATAGTTTTATGTGAGAAAGTAGTGCTAATCATGTGAATCTAAATTTTAAAAATTGGTTTAATTTGAGTAAAAGAAGGTCTATTTTTATTCATTTTATGTAAAAATAGCTCTTCTTGAGTAGTTTCTTCCCTGTGGCTATGTGTTTGACATGTCACCTATACATGGCCATGCAGGTGGCTATGTGTTTGACATATCACCGCCGACACATGGCATGCATTCCATCTCAATGTGTCACCTCACTCTAACACCTCATCATTGATGACATGGCATGCCACCTCGTTATATGCCATATCACATGCATTAGCACATCATCAAGGAGGGAGAGCTACCACCTCAGTCAAATTACCACAACATTATTCTATGTCATCAAAACATCCACCATGGATATATCACATCATCTTGAGTTGGTGTGACTTGTAACACACATATATGCCACATCAGCATTCTACCATGCCACATCATCAACTCGAGTTTTCATGTCATCATCACCTTCCATACATGGATGCATCCATCATAGTTTCACATACATGTAAGAATTTTTTTTAAAATTTATAGATAATCCATGCATATGTATGTAGAATACTCTTATGATATTAATTTTTTGAGTAAAAATATACATCAATTAAAAATATAATATTTTACTTAAACGATTTTTAAATCTTTATTTTTAAATTTATTTAATATACATATATTTTTTGGGTATGTATTTTAAAGTTATTTAATATTTTTAAAAAAATTAATTTTATAAAATAAAAAACATATATAAATTAAATACTATATTATTTTATAGTTAAAAGAAATATATTTTATGTCTTCTTCTCAAAAGAGATTTTTTTTATTTTTAGAATTTTTATTTTTAGAATTTTTATTTTTAAACAATTATTTTTTGAAAAACAAATACTATATCAAAATCCTTCCTATTTTAAAAATTTAACCAAAGATATCATATAGATTTAATTAAAAAGATGTATCTACTAATCCATAATCATCCAATTGAATAAGCGAAATCTTATTCAAATCTCCAATGCAATGCAAGATAAGAGAGTGTTGCTTCCTACAAATGCACACTCTTCTATGCTCATTTCATTCAATCATAGCTTGGTTTCTAGTCTTCATAGCATTTTGTAGAGAATCAACTCACAAAGTCGTTCGAAGTAATAATTTTCTATAGGAATAGGAAAACCCTCGCTCATGAGGCTCAAGAATCCGCTCACAAAGTCATTCGGAGTAATAAATTTGATAGCAATAGGAAAACCCTTGCTCATGATGCTCAAGAAGTGGAGAGAAATAGGATAGCTAGCGAGTGAAAGAGAGTGGAGAGCACACCAAATGTATAGCCACTAACGTTGGCACGCTACCACGACCCTCACCTCCTCCACATGAGCCTCCTCCACCTCTCCCTCCTATTTCCCCCCTTGGCTTGGTTCAAGCATGTGAGCATCCTCCTCCTCCTCCTCCTCCTAGTAGTGAGAGTGTGAATGCAAGAGCCACCATAGGCAAGCCAACCATACGTCGTCATGTGTCCAAGAGCATCCAGAACTTTTTTCCAAGATCTCACTACCTTGTCACAAACTGTTGCTCTCACATCCCTTATTTACCATCTTGACCTAGTGGAGTATAGGGCTATTGCTAGGATTGATGAGCATCGAGAGAGGAGAGCTGGTGTTGCCAAGCTTCTTAATAGTGTTTGTCTCTCATATGCATCCATCAAGAAGAGGAATATCTAGGATGCATTGGCTACTCATCGTGCTATTGTAGCAGCCATATGTAGACCCCATATATAGAGCTACCTCTTGCATTCTTTGCATAACAACGTGCACTCTTAGAGATGGTTCTTTGAGGAGGCAAAGCCTAGATGTGGATGATGTTTGGGTATTGTGGGCTTTTAGTGGGGGTCGTGCTCCTAGGTGTAATCGTTTAATTAATGATAGCACCAAGGCACTTTTAGAGATCTTTTGGGAGAGCTTCGCACGTGTTCAAGAAATCATTGCGAAAAAGCCTGTCTCAAAGGGTGCGTTCATCAAACATGAGGCTTTCTTTCTTCAGGTGAGTCAAACTAAGTTATATACTCGGTAAGTGGAGGCACATCCTCACCTCAAGATTGGCCAAAATTTATCTTTGGAACAATGCAAGGCATGGTTTGTGTGCTACTCCCATTAGCACAACACATGTCATTGTTGATACCATGTGGAGTTTCAACTATACTATTATGTGGTTCATTCCCTTAGTGAGAACAATGGGAGACCTACTAGCCCACGGGATTTCATACAATCTCTTTTATGTCCACACGAGCCAGATGCCTTATACCATCACCTTTTGTGTGTCAAGGGGACGGGTGGTGCATGTGGGGGGTTGGTAGTGCTACCTATGCTTGACAGGGATATTAGTGACATTGAGGTAGTGCATTGACATCAATATGAGTAACTAGTGCACGCGCTCGATAATGGGGGGGAATCTAGGAGGTTGCATCTTGTGGAGAAACATACTCCACATGCATTCTTCAGTACTACTTTTAGAGAGCACATCTATCCTTATATATGACACACCCATTTGTGCCAAGTGGTAGGACCATCATTTTCATGCGTGCTTCTAGTAGTTTCCCATTGGTGTGGTTATCTCAATGGTGGGCTTTGCTAAGAACTATACATTCTTGCCCTACAAAGTGATACATACTTACCATGGGAAGGGGGAGCATGACTGTGCTAGTGCATGTGTGAAGCGCACTTTATGATGTCACTAGCTTCGACAAGATCCAGAGAGGCTTAGAGATGCACAATAGGTGGTGGAGTGGTGTACAAGGCACTTGAGTGGTATCACAACCTCTTCTTTCTTTCTTTTTTTTGGGATTAATAAAGTATTTCTATTAACTATTCAAAATCAATCATACATCATACATCAACCCCAAAACCCGACTATCAAACTCTGTCATATATCACCCCCACCCCCACAACCACAACTACCTACTCCTTTTTTATCTCATTCAAAGTTTTACAAAGAAATTTCCATCTTTCATCTTCACATAAAAAACTACTCATCCCATGAGATTTGATATCCCAATAATAAGCAAGTGTCCATCATGGCCTTAGTAGTGCAACCCCCCGGGGGGATTGTTTCTCTAATGTTCCTCCATGCTTTGACCACACCTTGATAGTAGGTCTAGTGCCAACAAGGTTCTCAATAAAAGCCACAAAATTATGATCCAATTGTTTCCCCTTGCGGTACCATCTCTGAGTTTTGGGGCCAAATCTAGGGGGCCTTTTCTTCTCAATCTAGCACCTCACCTGCATCCAACAAATCCACATTATGGAGAGACCCCTAGTATGCATGAAGCTCTGCCACGATAACCGGCCGGGACATAATCAAGGTATATTCCCTTGCAGATTTTGAATCAGAAAATCTAGCTCCGAAGACCTAATTTTATTTACATTACATACAGACCAACACATGCATATATATTTATACATCAACTCAGTATCCTACAATCATGTACATGTAGTCTTCAAAAAAACAAATTCATTTATGCTAGTCCAAATTTCCCACCATAAAGTGCAAGTTCTAAAATGTTAAAAACCAATCCACTGAGCTCATCATTGATTAGACACTTCCCAAGTAGCCAACCCTCCCAAAAAATTTGCATATTCAAACCCTTATGTATCCACCTAGTCATTTTGCACCAAGTAGTCCTTAAGGCAGGGCAGTCCCAAAACACATGCTTGACACTTTCCATAGAATACCTGCATCTAGGGAAAATACCACTAGCCTATGGGAGTGCCCACTTGCAGACCTTCCACAAAAAGACCTCAAATTTCCTACGAACCCAATAGTTCCATATCAAGTGCCATCTCTTTTTCCAACTAGAAGCACTCCACTTAACATTCCATATTTTGTTACGATACATAACAATAGCGTCCCCTTTTCTCATTAGTGCATAAATGTCCCTAGTTTTGCCTTCCTTTAATTTGACACCATTCATCCAAGACCAGTCCTCAATCCAGAGTGAGATATTAGTGGTTGTGGAGCATAATTCACTGTGTAGCAACTCCAACACCTGAATCATCAAGTCTCTCTCTTTCCTGGTTAACTGAAACTCCATAGATAATAGATTTATCTCTTTCCACCCAATAATATCTCTGTTCGAACAGTCAGCTAGATGTCTAATGCCTTTCTTATTAAGACTCTTAGCCACTTTAGTATCAAGTGCACCTAAGGGGGGATTAAGCTTGTGAGTCCACCATAATCCAAATGAGATCATGGAATTCCTAGTTACCCTCCCCCCACCATCCCAAACCATAAGGCCCAGATTATCTTTCCAGCAATTGCAGAGCATTTTGTAGAAATTAGAGCATGTGATTTTCAAAGGAGCAAAAGAAAACAATTTATCTATCCAGGTTAAGTTCCCCCATTTGCCTTTCGCCAATACCTCAGCCATTTCCACCAATTCCCTTATCATCAAGGACCAATTAGAGACTTGAGATAGCATTCTAGGTAGTAGCAAAGTCCTTCTAGCATCACAGTGAGTGGGCAGATGTATGATACAAATACCCCCTTCCTTTTTGGGCACTGCCAACTTCTCCCAAGCGAGCCAGGAAGGGACACTTTTCTTACCAATACCAATTCTCCATAGGAAATCTCTGATAGGCCCTATGATCTCTTTCCAATGACACTACCCAAATTTTAATATTGGACTTAGAAACATGACATAAGCATTCAACAATGAATTGCAAATATCAATTCTGATATGAAAGGGTACTTTTGAGTCTTCCCACTTCTTCAATTTCTCCACAAACCTGTTTATGGCCCACATGACCAACTATTTATTAGTAAGTCCCACCCCAAAAGGAACCCTAAGAAGTCTAACAATGTGACCCTTTTGTATCACCTCACATCCCCACCTCTGCAGATCAAAATCATTGTCCTCACTCAAGCTTATGATCCTACATTTTAGAATGTTACATTTGAAACCTGAGGCATTGGCTAATTCCTAAACAATCTCTAAGGCCACTCTCACATTGTTGTTATCATATTTTAAGAATAACAGAGAATCATCAACAAAGCATTGAATAACCAGTTGCTCACTGTGTTTGAGTTTTAGGCCTGTAATCTTCCCTTCCCTGCCCGCTAGCTCTAATGAGACAGAATTAGAGGATGAGAAGCAATGGCAAATAATAAGGGAGCTAATGGGCACCCTTTGTCTGACTGACCTATTAATTTCAAAACCCGCTACTATTCTTCCATTGAGGAGCACTTTAGAGTATCCACCCAAGGATAGAGTATAGATACAAGTGGCCATTCTAGTACCAAATCCCATTCTATATTCCCCATCACTCTTGCAATAAATTACCATTGTATCCTATCATAGGATTTCTCAAGGTCTAATTGAATCATAATACATTTCTGTTAAGTTTTAATGGCCACATCTCTACCCAGTAGAGTAGCAAAGATGTTATCATAAATAGATCTGCCTTTAATAAATAGATCTGCCTTTAATAAATAGATCTGCCTTTAATAAATAGATCTGCCTTTAATAAATAGATCTGCCTTTAATAAATCCATGTTGTTTTTGGATATGATCTCTTGCAGCACATGAGTAATTCTGAGAGCTATCACCTTGGCTAAGATTTTATACATCACAGAGCAGCCAATAAAGTGATAGGCCTCCAATGCCCAAACCTTTGCAAGCAGTCTGTTTAGGAATGAGATTCACCAGCCCCTCTTTAAAAGCCTTGTCCTAGTGACCCAATTTAAGATCTTTCTTACAAATGTAAGCCACCACCTCTTTTAATGAGGGCCAAAAGGTTATAAAAAAACTCAGTTGAGAGACCATCCCATCGAAGAGCCTTCTCCCTACCCAGCTTTAGTAGAGCACACCAACACATCCATCTCAATATCTCTTTCTAACCACACAGCTTTATCAGAATCCATTTTCTGATGATAAGAAGACCAAGCAGCTTGTTTGCAGCTTGAAACCTCCTCAAGGAGTAATCTTCTTTTAGACTTAATGTTGAACCCAAGAACTTGACCCATTTCAGAGCAACTGAAATGGTGTCATGTAGAGGAGTACCATCCTCATCCAGAATGTTCCCCCCCATCACTCTATCACCTTTATTCTTGAAAAGTTTAAAAAACCTATTGTTAGGTTTTTTTTAATTACCGAATAGACTCTTTCTATTCCAATACTCATTATCTCTAAAGCATTTATCTTCCTTTGCTTTGATGTTAGCCTAACATTTACGATACAACTCAGTGTCACCACAGTCTCTAGTGTCAAATACTCATTATCTCTAAAGCATTTATCTTCCTCTGCTTTGATGTTAGCCTAACATTTAAGATACAACTTAGTGTCACCATAGTCTCTAGCCCTACAATCTGTCTCTTCAATAGCAGATCCTCAAGAAATGCAAACCATTTTTTTCCTCAGCTCTCAGTTTATACCCACAGCCCTAATGACTCCTTGCATCTCATTGGCAAAGTGTTTCCATGAACCCTCAGCTCCCTTTCTCCTTTTTAATTTATTGATGGCTACTTCAGTATATTCCACAAAAAGAGGGTCTTTCAGAAGTAAATTATTCACTCTCAATTTCCTAGTAGGGAAATGAGATAAGTCCATATCAGACCCATCAAGATGAGACCAACACCACATCAGAGGGAGATGGTTAGATAAAGTAGAGCTGTAGTCCACCTTCACCCTCAAAGTGTGAGGCACTCATAAAGCCTATTGACTAAAGAATAATCTATCAATTCTTGATGAGGATGATAGATATTGAACACTGAAATAGGTATGCCCCGGTTGCCAATCCCCAATGCCCCAACTATCCTTGAGCCCCAAACCCCTTCTTACATCTTCCCACTTCCCTTTTTCTTTCCCTAATCAAATAGTGCTACCACCACATATGTCTACTGCTCTTTCTACCATATTAAAATCCCCTAATACAATGCAAGGCACTTGAACATTTACCCCAACAATCCAATCCCACATACAACTCCTAACCTTATGATTATGAGCCCCATAGAGATTAATGACCCATATTCTTTCACCATTTACTATCATCTCTACTAACAAAATTCTTCCCTCTAGATGATTAGCTATGATATTAGGGCTAAGGTCCCTCTTAGCTATAGTCATAACCCCACTATAGCTTGAATTCATACCGTCATAAAAAAATTCCCACTCCCTAAAGCTATTTATCCTAGAGATTCTCCCAAAAATATTATGTTCCTGTACAACCAAAACAGACAAGTCCCAAGACTTCACTAAAAAAATTCCCACTCCCTAAAGCTATTTATCCTAGAGATTCTCCCAAAAATATTATGTTCCTTTACAACCAAAACAGACAAGTCCCAAAATATGGTATTTTTCTTCTTGTCCTTGATCCCTTTCACGTTCCACGTGCGTCCTTTGAACTCTTTATGATTCATCATGTTAATGGAGTTTCCGGAACCATTTCCACTTCCTCACATTCCTTCTGCTGGCTATTTTGAACAGGATCAATCTCCCTTCTAGTTTCACTCAAAGATCTATCAGAAAAGTGTTCTACCCAACAAGGAGTTATCTCTCTCAAGGGTTAGAGAAGATAATAGAATCCTGATTCTACCCCCTCCCATTCCTCCTATTCTCATAACCTCTACTACTAGTTTCACTCAAAGATCTATGAGAAAATTGTTCTACCAACAAGGAGTTCTCTCTCTCAAGGGTTAGAGAAGATAATAGAATCCTGATTCTCCGGTCCCCCTCCCATTCCTCCTATTCTCATAACCTCTACTACTCTGGGCTTTCCTAGCTTCACCCTTACTCTGCCCCACTAACATTGATTCTTCCTTCTTATTCTCCCCATTGATGGTGGAAGGTTGTAATTCACCAACACAATTGGCCACACGCTGTATGCGGTGCTTTTGAAACCGAATGGATTCACTCCATCCATACCCAGGCCAAGTCTCAAGTTTCTGGGCTCTGTTTTAAAGCTGGGCCACTCATCTTCAATATGCTTCCAAGCAAGAGTGTCTGCGGGAATTCTCCACATGCCATCATCCGATCGATGTGAGGAATGTTATGACATGAGCTCTGCTATGGATTTGCACTTGAACATGTGTTTGATGCGAGGAATTATAGGAAAGTGTCGCAAGACTTTACGAGGTACATCAAAACTCTTCATATCTGTTCTATACCTTGCTTCACCACAAGTGGGACAATGTAGAGCCTCCTTATGCATCCCACAAAAGAGAATGCAATCATTGACGCATGCATGTATGCGATCATAATCCAGTCCTCCAAGAGATGTCACATAGCGCCTCGCTATGTCTCTTGAGGTGGGTAGTCTATTTTCCTTTGGAAGCATGTTTGATAATAGCCTGCATCCAATATCATCAATTATAATTAGTCTTAAATCCTAAACCTTAAACCACTAATTCAAATTTGTAAGTTAGAATGCTTACTTCAATAATGCGTCAAGACTTGCATTGCTCCATCCATAAACTGTTTGTATATTGAGTAGTTCAAGTGAAGCACGTAAAACAGAGAATGTGCGTCGATGAAGCCTTGTAAAGATGCTCTTGTTCTATATCATCGTCGTCCATACCTTTGGGATCATCCTTAAAAAGATTCCGCACCATATCATCAAGCACCTCCTCTTCCACAACTTCGTGGGGTGCAGGGCTATTGTCATCCCTTTCCCACTCATCTCTGACAATAGATCCCGAAGCTCCAGCATCATCTCGTCGACGCTTTGCGTGATCTCGTCGCGCGTAGGGTACTACGTTAGGGTGTGGTACTCCATCCTGCTTCAATTAGAGTTTATATATTACAACTCTAATAATTTAATTTGGATACCATGAGTCATTTGAATACCATCAATTTACATCTACTCACCTCTAAACTTGTTTGATTCCATTCTCCATACATGGAGATGTGATTCAAGGTAATTCGACGTGCTCGTACAATGCATCCTTGACATCGATTACACATACATTTGATCCGTTGTCCCAACCACACATCGCGATTACGATGACGCATTGTCTCATCTTCCCCAGAACTGCTTGAAGAGGTTGATGACATCCTATGTACAAACCAGAAAACACAAAATCATAATATGTTTTTAATGAAAGTATAAAAATCGCGTGTATTGACGCGGCTGTTTTCTAAAAATTGCGTGTATTAACGCGGCTATTTCCTAAAAATCACGTATATTAATGCAGGTAATTCCTGTAAAACGCGTGTATAAACGCAGCTAAATTCTCATACACTCGAACATACACACGTTTATAAACGCTATGGTCTGTTTAAACTAAAAATAGCCCGCCTTCCCCAAATATAGATTTTGAACTAACATATCAACACTGCTTTTGTTTTTGCTTCTTCCAACAGAAACGAAACCGAGAAGAGAAGAGAAGGAGCACACACGGGAGAAAACCGAGCAAGAAAGAAGACTCACTTTTTCAGAGGTGAGTCAGTTTGGTCCTTTGCCTTGTCTCCTTCCTCAGATTTGTTTATGCTATTTTCTCTTTGCTTTTTGGGTTTGTCTCCGTCCTTTTGCTTCTGTGCACACGATTGGGTGAATGATTCTGACAGGGGCGACAATGGACCTTTTATAAGGACACTTTGTCTTTGTCGGAGATCGGTCCTTTTGAAAAAAAATTTCGCAGGTCGCATGTAGGAACGCGTGTAAAAGCGCGTGTACCCTGTCTGCAGAGTCTGTTCACGCGAATATACACGCGTTTCTGGACGGGTATATACACGCGTTTTCTGACGGGTGTATACACGCGTTTCTGCACGGGTGTATACACGAGACTGCGTTTCCTATTTCTATGATTTGCAGGCAACACAACTGACTTGAATGATGATATTTGTGTGAGTCAAGAGACAGCCCATGATGTGCTGCAGGATTTGTGTTGCAGATTCTTTCTGGATATTCCAGGTTCTTTATCCGATCCATTTGCGTACAGCAATTGGCTGATGGAGATGCTGAATCATTTTGGGCACCACCCTGGTCCAGTTGAGCTTACAGAGTATATGTATGCCCATCCCCCTCCTTCCCTGCCTGGTGTCTATACCCCTACCGCGAGTATCCACCAGGGCACTCCAGTGCCGTCTATTCCTACGAGTCCGACGAGACGGCATGCAGCTTCTCCTCTTCCACGTCCACCGAGGAGACATACCTCGTCCTAGACACACTCACGCACACCCTCACAACCACCATCACGTGCTCCCACATACCTCGTCCCAGACACACTCACGCACACCCTCAGAGCCACCGTCACGTCAGGGCTCACAGCCACCGTCACGTAGACAATCCCCCAGTCGTGACTCCACCAGCAGAGTAGGAAGAGTGGGAGTGGAGGATGCGGCGGGTGCTTTGGTAGGGGAGGTGGGGGAGGTAGTAGGGCACGCGGTGAGAGAGGAGATAGAGGGAGAAGAGTTAGAGGAGACAGTTCGGAAGAGGAGGAGATGAGAGAGGTGGAGAGAGTGATCTGCTATGATGTGACCGATAGGGGCGAGATAGTGATGGATGCGAGGGGGAGGGAGGTAATGGAGTACATGCGTGGGGTAGTATCAAACTCATATAGAAATTGTTTTATTAAATTTAAAGATCAAAATAGCCGATTAGTTGGGGAGGTGATAGAGGCTGTACATAGTCGGTACCCCAATCCCCCACATGCTACATTCTCGGATGTATGGGGAAGGACGCGAATAAGGGAGATCTGAAGTAATAAAAGATCTCACCTTAAAAAACTCACGTACGATGACTAGCTAAATGTAGCTGCGGGTGGCTATCCTGCCGAGAAACCTGCCCACTGTGCACAAACGCGAGTGGAAGGAGGCAAAGAAATGAGCAGAGGGTGGCGTGAAGAGCAGGCAGTATGTGGAGGCACGACGGATCCAAATGGAGACCATTGGATCTTCGCATTTCGGATCTGGCGGCGTCGAGTCATGGGAGGCAGAGTTCGTATCTTGCCACTTTATTTGATTGTTTACTTAATTCATTGATTCTATGATTGTTTTAATCTTACAAATTGTGTTGATTATGATACAGCGCGACGGGTTACGGGGAGGAAGCCCACAACCCACGATACTACGTATGCTCGCCGGCATAGCAGACATGACACGTGGGCCATCTTCAGAGCCGAGGGACGTATTACGGACGCGCAGTTTGAGATAGCCATGAGACCATATAGTCGACAGGTACTTGAAAATTCTAAACGAATGATTTTGGTTTATTGAATTACATATATATATACTTATATACTATATATTACTTGAACAGGCAAGCTGCTGATGATCCACTCGCCGCCACTGCAGAGGGTGGACGTGAGCACTATACTCATCGGACATTCCGACGACTGATGTGAGCTCATCTGAGCATGGAGGGAGCACCGAGTCATCAACTGGGTCTGAGTAGTACTCAGACTTATAGTATCACATTCCATATTGAGGATGTGGTTGTATATATTTTTTTGTAAACTGAAGCCATGGGCTACTTCGAGATATGGACTCCCTTGTATACATGTATGAAATTTTGATAGTAATATTGAATCGTGAATCGATAGTATTACATTCATGTCTGTCTTGAATCGTGTATTGACAATGTATGCATTCATGTCGTTCTTGTCTTAATCTCCCTCGTGCATATGTTCTTCGTGGATGGTCTAATGCACAAAAAAAAAAAATCCAGAGAGTGTTATTGGGTGCTGGAATGCTGGAACAGTATTCAGGCACCAAATAGCACTCTCTCGATTTTTTTTTTGCTCTCTGTTTGCGTGTATAAACGCGTCAGAACTGCTAAAACTCGCGTGTATATACGCGGATAATCTATAAAATACGCGTGTATTAATGCGTCAAAACTGACAATTACGCGTGTATAAGCGCATCTAAATTAAAGAAACGCGTGTATAGACGCAGGTATCAACGCGTATGAGTACATCTGAACTGAACAGAATGCGGCTATACACCCGTGTATAAGCGCGTCTAAATTAAAGAAACGCGTGTATAGCCGCATGTATCAACGCGTCTGTGGAAAGAACGCGTCTGTGGAAAGAACGCGGCTATACACCCGTGTATAAGCGCGTCCGAGAGGTCCTATACACGCGCTTTTACACGCATGTCTGTGGCCGCGATGATACACGCGCTGGTACACGGGCCCGCTACTTTTTTTCATAAGTCATTTTTAGTGGCTAGGAGCGCGGGTATGAGCCTGATCCCTTGTAGTGTCCCCCCTCCCATTCCTCCTATTCTCATAACCTCTACTACTCTGGGCTTTCCTAGCTTCACCCTTACTCTGCCACTAACACATTGATTCTTCCTTCTTATTCTCCCCAATATCACTCCATGTCCTTCCCTTTTGAATCAGTTTTTTGAGTCTCTCAATGGGCCACTCTTCTTTTCTCTTTCCCCTCTATTCACCTCTTTAGGCTCGTCCCTTGTGGATTCCACAATCGGGCAGTCTTTAGCAATATGCCAAAAAGCTCCACAATTGAAGCAAGATCCAGGAAATGGACCAAACTTAAGGCCTAATTCCAATTTACCTAGTTGACCTAAGTCAACCTCAACAGGTTTAGGAGTCTCATTAGAGGGATTCCATGTGATGCATACAATGTTACCTTGTTTTCCTCCTACCTCATCACAAGGGAAAAACAATATCAGGCCACAGTGTTAATCTAAGCCAAGGAGACAATCATATCACCTCAACCCAAATCCAGCACGTGTTTTGAAGGCTTTTATTGACATCAAACAAAGGATCGAAGGGAAAAACATGTATCAACCTCTAGGGACCCTTGGCAAATAACTCAGACACACAGACTTTGTTAATCCCATTTTGGATTAACAAACATGATTCTCAATTGAGGACATTAATAAGTGTCATGAAACAACACTATAAAAGTTGTACATTATGAGATATTGCCTACGCAAGGCCTAGTAAGTGAGTTTTGGGTGCCCAGCCAAATGTATATAAGGCATTTTCTCATATTGAAAATAGACAATCCACTTTGCGCTGTATAGAGCTCTCCCTTTTGTTGAGAGAGATTAAAGGTGTGAGACTATTCTATCATTGTGCCTCTTTTATGCTTGTGTGAGAGAGTGAGAGAGAGAGAGTGATTGCCTTATGCAACGGTGTGAGCGACTCTATGGTGAGGTGACAGCATGGAGCTGGAACCTGGAGCTTAACAAGAAAGCTTGGAGGCCTTAAGGGACTCAAGTTCGAAGCATTGGTAATTACCCTATGACAAGTGTGATCTATTGCACATCCTTTAGGTGAATGTGTAGAGTTCCCTCTTGGAGGTGTGGTAGCCCATAACATTTTTGGCACTGCTTTCAGGAAAACAACTTTGTTTCTTCCATCCTCTTGGAGTTTGAGCTCCCATTGCATAGGATTCATTATTGCCTTTACATTCTGGTAGTGCATTGTGTGGAAAAAAATCAATGGAAAAGATGTGTGTGGTGATAAGAAATTGTGAGAAATTGGCTGTGATGTTGTGTATGTTTGTGGTGAAGTGGTTTTAGGATAAGGCTTCACTGTTTGTTCTTATTAATTTTGATATTCACATCATTGAAAACACCAATGTGAATGAGCAGTTTAGTGAATGGTTTTCTTTCTTTTTCAAAAAATTCATAAAAATCAAAAACACAAGGGACCATTGATTGTGCCAAGAACTTGTAGTTCATAATCGATTTGGTATCAATTGGATAAGTATTATGCACCCAAAATCACAAACTGACAACACAGGAAGTTCCATGTGAAAGTGCAGAAAAGTCGTTAACTCCGTGAATCATTTCGTGCAGTTTCATGTCGCAAAATCGTTCATGAAATCAGTGCCGTAATTAACGCCTAAAATCACGAGATTGCCTTTCTAAAAATAGAAAATCTTATCCTGACACCGTAAAGTTTGCCAAAATTTTTGAGCATGTGAAACATTCTGAGGCTGTTCACGGCGTGAAACCCTTACTGGTTCACGATGTAAACCCTTTTGAAATAGTTCACAGCATGAAACCCTTTCTGGTTCATGATGTGAAGCATTCTCTGCGGATTCATGGGTTGACTAAATCCAAGATTAGAGAGACCGAGGCCACAAGGGTTGGTTAAGGAGGGCAACCTATATCAAAAAGTGGGGATCTAACCCGAAAGGTAAAATTTTTTAAGCACGTGAAAGTGCAGGATAACATTCACGCCATGAACCATTCTCTGCAGTTTCACGGCTTCTGAAACAGAGCGATATAATCGGAAGCAAAATCAAATTGGGTTGACAAATAGCTTATCAAATCGTATATACATGCACTTAAGATCTGGAAAACTCATCTCGGAGATGATCTTACGTCTAATGATAGTGCATCGAATCACCCAAGATCTTCCTATAAAAGAATTGTGGGATTAGGACATTCCGAACACTTGAGTGTTTTCAAAAACCTGACCACCGCTGAAACTAGTAGCAAAGAGTCCATGGAAGAAGGGATGAGATACGCTGGTTTGGGGTATTGAGAAAATGTGGTGCTCATGCTAGATCAAGTGTGTCGAGAGGAGACACTCACAAAATACAAGAACAATATCTTGCTTATTAAGTTGTTTATGAATACAACTAGGCCTTGCTCAATACAAAATGCCTCCTAGCTCCACCTTTAAATAGGTGAGCTAGTGGACCTTAAGTCCATTCACACTCACACCCTTCTCATCCCCTTCTACATAACCTTAGTCTCTTAATACCCCCCCTTAATACCAACTATGAAAGAATGGAATAGGTGGTATTGGACATAGGTTGCCTTTATAACATTAGGCGTACAAGGTTTGGAATATAGGTGGTGTGGTTATCTAGGACTTACAACCATATTCCTAGAGGCTTAGAGGCTAATACCATGATGCCATCTAAGTCTTTATTTGTTGTCGATGAAGATGTACACCTTGGTGGTGATGGTGCACCCCACTCTTTGTGCTTGCTTGATTTCTTGTGACCTGCTTTAGCCATACATGCCATTGCTTCCACATGCTTTCCACCTTGACCATTCTCACACAATGATCAAAACAAGGCTGCCACCCTTGCTTAAGTGGTTTGCTTATAGATGTTCCTTCAACATGCTTGATGCGTCCTTTAATACCATACCTCCTCCGTGTGGGCACTTAGGGTCTTCCTTATTAGAGTAATGGTTATGAGGTAGATTTATATGTGAAAGGGAAAGGAAGGGTCCTACCACTTGCCTTATGAATTGGTCAAGGGCAATGTCTACTGCACAATTACAATAACTTTTGTGCATGTGGTTACATGATACCCATTAGGGTTTGAAGATACAAGCTTAATGAAAGTGAGTAAGTGGAAAATGCTCAAACCAATAAGGTACATCATCCTTGGCTCAAGAAGGAGAGGGCATGGCTCATAATGTTACCAATGCCTCTTACAAAGACAATTCCAAGAGATGTTTAAAATCATGACAAACAACAAACTAGAGCACTTAGTGATGCTATGCTCAACTTACATTTTCATCTTAGACGATGAAAATGTTGAATATGCAGCGGAATAACATGCCTTGGGCTTGCAAAATGAGAGCATATGGCTTATGACATGCCTATGCCTCTTACAAACAAGAGCCTCAAGGGTGATACACAAAACCATTAAAGATGAGCACTTAATGTACATGTGCCCAACTTTAAACCACTCAAAAATCTGAGTTTGTTGATGAAAAACCAGAAATCTTCAACCTCTTTGGCTTATGGGATGAAGACAATGGTTCATGGTTGCACCATTTCTCTTTGGAATAAACGGGCTGATGACGATGAAGACTTGTAATGTGGCACTTATGGTGTGTGCCCGGCCTCCAATGTTGATGAAGAAGAGCCTCCTTAGTGTCAAAGACCTCCTCCTTTGATAGTTAAGACCATATTAGTGTTAAGCAATACTTTGTTTGGGGATTAAGATCACCATTAGTGTTTAAAAAACACGATTAGTGCTTAAGAGCATATTTTTAGCATCTAATGACGCTTGTATTGGTGATTAGATTCACCATTAGTGTTTAATAACACTCTTAGTGTTTAAAAACACTTTATAATAACTTCCCTTTGCTGAATTAAAAGCTTCATTAGTGTTTAATCAACATTATTACTGCTCATAAGCACATTTTGAAAAGCTTTGAAAGCTTGAAGGTGATGTTGATGATGGAGCTTGATGAGAATGAGGCTTATGGATACCTCATGTGGTTGGCCACCGCTTCAAAATCAAGAGGTAGATTAGAAACAAGCTCTCATAACATGCCTTGGATGATTAGAGCAAGGAGGGAAGGTTTTGAGCAAGAAAAAAACCAGGATTGAAGCTTTAATGGAAAGCTTGGATGGAGTTGAGGAGAGGCGACTGGTTTTTCTACTGTAACGCACACGTCAGTCCTTCAATCGAGCTCAAACTTGAGCTATGGATAGGGGATAGAGTGGGCTTCAAAAGCCCACTCAACTCCTATAGGCTATTATAGCTCACAGTTGGCGTATGGCTGTATGACCAGCTGCGCTGTGCAGGAAAATGGCACCGGGCTACTCCAGTCGTAATGCCGCCAGGAGGGGAGAGGGAATCAGCAAATCGTCTGTACGAATGCATGCGCCCAGGCCTCCTCTTCAACTCCCATGTTGAGATCTCCCTCTTTCTTTTCGTGATATCAATTGACATTACACTCCAATGGCTCTTACAAAATAGAGAAAAGAAAAAACAATTGAAAGAGATGTATAAAAGGAAATAAAACATATTTAAAATAAAATACTTACATTTCATTATAAGGCACAACTACATATTTCACCTTTTCAAAGTCACATCTCCTCAAAGTCACAACTACATATTTCACCTTTTCAAAGTCACATCTCCTCAACCATTCTTCGAGCCTACTAAAATTGGTGCTTGTTTCTCTAACATAAAAAGAGAGACTATGAGGTCTAACAAAAAAATAGGATAATAGGCTTTTGGCAGTAGGGTGGCCAAAATAAGCCTACAGAAAACAAATAAGAGGATAAAGTAGGCTTTATCTTGAAAAAACAAATTAGTAGATAATTTTTTCAAAAAGATAGCTAACATACTTGACAGATATCAAGATCACAACATCATTTATTTCTTGATTTCTCTCTGATAGCATATATGTATCTAAAGGTGCTATTTCAAGATTCTCTGCACCATTAGTAAAATCTTTCACATGAACAACAAATTGTCCAGGTACATTCTTTAAATCTTGAAGATTATTCTCTCCAGGTTCCTTTACTCATCTCCCATCATTCTTTCTTCATCAATCCTCCTTTCTTTCTCAGAAGCCATTTGTTATTTTCCCTTCTCTATCTTTAACTGATATACAGTCCTAGTATCCTTATTATACACAACATCTTTCATCTTAATAGGTTTTCTAGGTAGTGGGACATTCAAGATATTGAATGCCCTAGAGTCACTCATCAGTGGCACATGATGGAATAACTTCTCAAATCTGTATCTTATAAGCCTGCATGTGTGCATGTTATAGACATGTAGGTCTTTATGAACCCTGGATGTCCAGCTATTGGGTTTTCATGGGCTTCTCTCAAAAAAATTTCCTTTTTTTCCTCATCATTAGGAATGCATAGCCGATTGTTATAATACATGCATCCTTCATCCAATTTGTACCCAAGAACTCGACTCATTTCCTGAGGAGTCTTGCTTTCTTGCATCAGTAGGATAGCAATAGGGGCAAAGAATCTGTCCTGCATGATCTTCTCTCTTGCTTCACTGATCAATGGATTTGACACCAATGTTATTTTGCAAGCAAGGAGGCTTTCCTACTGAGCACATCGGTCACCACATTTATTGATAGCTATCTTAAATATCTTGATCTTTAATTCTGATTTGGTAATATCCAGATTTGAGATCTATCTTTGTGAACATTTAGGTTCCACTTAGCCAATCCAAAAGTTCATCAATCCTAGGAATATGATATTTATTTTTTACTGTTAAATGATTTAATCCTTTGTAATCAATACAAAGTCTTAACATTCCATATTTCTTTTTCTGAAAGAGAATGGGCACACCCCAAGGTGAAACACTGGGTCTTATGAATCCTTGCTCTAGCAACTGTCTTAACTACTCCTTTAGTTCTATGGCTTCTGGAACTAGCATCTTGTATGTGCGCTAGGCTATTGTGGCTAAGCTTGACAAGGAGTTAGCTCTATCTCAAGATCTACTTCACGAGTTGGAGGCATCTCGGTAAGCTCTTCTGAGAATACATTCGCATACTCACACTTAGCCATTCTTGTTCCTTAGCCTTGCATTTTCTGTCTATTGGATTCATTTTAACGACATAGACAACTTGCTTCTTTCTTAGTCCCTCTTCAGCAATTTAGAAGCTTTGACTAACTACAAAACTGGGGATCCAAAAATTCTAGTTCCTTGAACTTGATTCCTATCGTAAAGGTCAAGGAAAGAGATGGTTCCATTGTGACAGTCAATGTTAGTGTAAGATTCCTCCCTCCAGCTTTTGAGATGTAAAGGTGTAAGAACCTCCCCTTCTGTTCTTATATTGTAAAAGTGTTATTTCCATTAAAATTTACTTTTATGCATAGAAAGATGCATATTGGATATTTTTTTATTATAAAAGTGTGATTTTCATTAGAATTAATTTTTATGCATAGAAAGATGCATATTGGAAATATTTTTATTGTAAAAGTGTTATTTCCATTAGAATTAACTTCAATGCATGGAAAGATGCATATTGGAAATATTTTTATTGTAAAAGCGTTATTTTCATTAGAATTAATTCTATGCATAGAAAGATGCATATTGGATATTTTTTAATTATAAAAGTGTGATTTTCATTAGAATTAATTTCTATACATAGAAAGATGCATAGAGGAATTTATTTTTATTTCAAAAAAGTTATTCTCATTAATTTTGATTTTATGCACAGAAAGATGATTAAGGAATTTATTTTATTTTCAAAAGAGTTATTCTCATTAATTTTGATTTTATGCATAGAAAGATGCATAAAGGAATTTATTTTTATTTTGAAAGTGTTATTTTCCTTAAAATTGAATTTGTGCATTAAAAAATGAATAAAAGGATTTTTTATAAAAGTGTTATTCCCACAGAAGTTGATTTTTATAAAAGAATGAATGGATGGGTAGGTGTGATGTGAATCAGATAAATAAGAATAAATGAATGGATAGATGTGATGTGAATCAGATAAATGTGAATGAATGGATGCATAGATGTGATGTGAATCAGATAAATGTGAATGAATGGATGGATAGATGTGATGTGAATCAGATAAATGTGAATGAATGGATGGATGGATGTGATGTGAATCAGATAAATGTGAATGAATGGATGGATGGATGTGATGTGAATAGATGTGATGAGATGTCATGTGAATCACGATGTAAATGAATGATATGGGATGGATGTGGATATATGTGAAAGAATGGATGTGGATGTATGTGAAAGGATGGATTTGGATGTATGTGAAGAATGGATGTGGATGTATGTGAAGAATGGATGAGGATGTATGTATGTAAAAGGATGGATGTGGATGTATGTGAAAGGATAGATGTGGATGTGTATGTGATAAGTATGGATGTGAATGTATGTGAAAGGATAGATGTGGATGTGTATGTGTATGTGATAAGTATGGATGTGGATGTATGTGGAAGAATATATGTGGATGTGAATGTGATGGATATGAACGAGAATAGAGGCGATGAGATGTGATGTAAATTGGATAGATATAAATGATAACGTATGTAAATGAATGATATGGGATGTGAATGAATGTGTTAACATGTGAATCAGGATGTGAATGAATGATAAGGGATGTGAATGAATGTGATAACCTGTGAATCAAGATGTGAATGAATATGATAAGGGATCTGAATGAATGATAAGGGATGTGAATGAATATGATGGCATGTGAATCAGGATAAGAATGAATGGTATGTGATGTGAATGGATGTGATGTAAACTACTGGATAAATGTTAATGAATGTGATGAGATGAGATGAGGTGTATGGGTAAATGCGAGTGGATGAGATCTGATGAGGTTAATTAAGGAAAGAAGTGTTAAGATGGGAAATGATGTGATGAGAATGGGAATGCCTATGAAATGAATGTGGATTAAGTAATGTAGATTGATGTGGAAAGACGAGAGATTCGCTATAGAAATTGTATTTATGACCTATTTTTAAATGACTGTTTTACGTCAAGAATGCGAGGGAAGCATTTTGACCGTCTTGTGGATGAGGTCGTGGAGACCTAGCTGATAAAGTTGTAACAGCTGGACAGAGAGTCAACGGAGGACATCTCGCATAGCAAGGTCGGCGGAGGTCTTGACAAGCCTTAATTTAAATGGTGAGCTTCCGGTACAATGGATGAGGGACCAAGGAAGCAGCCTATGAGTGAAGCGCTAAGTCACCTGCAAAAGGATCCTGGAGAGTGCTGACCATACAGTGCTCGGGCCGACGATACCCACACGTGCATCGTCGAAGATATTGGAACAAGGAGTAAGAGTTGTTTTGGTTGATTGACCTTGCTGGTCCTCAACGGATGAGTCCATGGCTCTTTTATATGGATCCATTGGTTGATCCTGCTGGTCTTCAACGGAGATTCCATTTTGTTATGTGAATATATTGCCGGTTACTATAAGCTAGGAACTATTGAAAAGGCTCCTGATGAGTGGGTAGGTGGTGAGCGATCTGATTTGCCAATGATGCCATATAGGTACACCGATGAAGGAATGATTGGAAATAAGGATTTAACTAGAGATTTTGAGGATTATGATCAGTGACACAATGGTTTCATTAAAAGATTATTTTTAGAAGATGCTGATTCTGTGAAAAAGGCAATTTCCTATTGGATGTGTAAGTGGTGTGACTAGTTTTAAGTTTGCATGAATTTTTAGCTAGGGGGCCCAAGAAATCTTTTCCCTGGTACCCAGGACAAAACCTAACCAAATTCCTAATTGGATCCTATCACTACAGTGGTTGGGCAGTTGGCTGTGACCCATGGGAGTGGATGGGGTTAGGCTGGACTGATGGATCCCTAAAATGAGACTAATTTCTATTGGTATGATAGATGAAGTAAATCCCGAATAAAAATTGTTCTATGGAAAAGAATCAACGGCTGTGCCTCTCAATGAGGAAAAAAGCATTGGTCTCTATGATCCAAGTGCAATCTTTCCCTTGATCTAACTATGGGACTTACGGGTTCGGTTAGATCACTTCAATTAGTTAAGGCTTTTGACTACTTGGAGAAAAGTTATCCTGGAGGAATCACTCGTGCAAGTGATAAGCTGAGCAAAACCACAAAGAGGATGAATCGGATTCAGGGAGGACTGAACGAACCTTTGAATATTTTGGTGAAGAACGCCAAGCCAGTTTCCATGGCCGCCGAAGCAGTGCGGATGGAAAAGGATTTCTCCAAGGCCTTTGATGTCAAGGTCCCACCAAAGCCAAGCACCATCACCTTTCAAAAGATTATTAGTTTTCTAGAAGGTGATTCCAACCTTCCACTGCCTAAGAGATATTAGGGGGGAAGTTCCAGAATGGAAAAAATGTCCTTTTCCCGAAACTCAATCCCCTGGAATTTAACTTCAGAAGTTTCACCCTTGAACAAGGGAGTGAAATGCTATAATTGTCAAGGATTGGGACATCGCAGTATGGATTGCCCAACTCCTTTTGGATCAAGGTTTTTGCACAGGGAAATCAGGGATCAAGATTCTAGACTCCAGCTCCTTCCTTCTTGAGTAATCAGGTTTCTATCCGTCAAATTCTCCAGAAGTAGACCCTCTAACCAACCTACAGTTTCAATCCAAAGTAATGTAAGACCTCTGCATCAGAATAGGGGAAGTCAAAGAGAGTTGTTAACTTGTTCCCAAATCGGCCATCCACTTCCAGTAACATTGTGATTGAAGAAGAAGAAGAAAAAGAGATCATACTCCACCTGCTAATGAGGACATCTCCGGTTCTTTAAGTGGGGCAGGATGTAAGATTCCTCCCCTAGCTCCTCAAGATGTCCAATCTCTCCCCCTGTAAATCATTCCCCTTGTCAGAATATTAACAGATCTTGTTTCTACCTCTATTTTGGCTTAGAGAGAGAAAATATTCTAGAGAGAGAATATTCAATTTTTAGATATTTTTGGATGGAAAAATATCTCTTCTTATTAAAATATATTCCCTCAAAAGAGAAGTTCAAAAAGAAATTCAGAAGGTGCATTAGAAATAAATTATAATCCGTTCAAAAGGCCTTAGCCGCCTAAGGGTCCAGATTTTTTGAAAAAGTTAGATTAAGGTTCTTAGGGGCCAATTAGATTAATCCAAATTTAGGGAGGAGATAAATTGAAGAAATAAAAAAAACTTCCCAAAAATGAGTAAATACTCACATAAGATGAAGAGTTGACTACTAAGGACAAGGTTATTAGTTAAAAAAGAAGAGATATTTAGAGGAACTTTTTGACACCTCAGTGTGGGGGAATTCCCCTCATAAAAGAGGTGCCTATTTCACATGTGTGGTAGAGTTTTAAACTCTCAAATAATGAGATATTTCATCTCTCCTCTCTCCTGTTTCAACTAGAACCAAAAAGTAAGCTAAGCTGACCTAAAAATGGTCAAAAAGTGACCAAATTGATCTCGAAAATTCTAAAAGCAGTTTGCTTGGTTGGAGGCTCACTATTTCCTACAAATAGAAGCCTCCCCCTTCGTAAAAGCTTAATAGTGTTTTATGCACTGTTACTCAACTCCTCCCTAGAGCCAGAAATAGTGAATTTATTGATAATTCATTAGTTTTTGACCATTTCCTCTTCAAAAGAAATGGTGGCCACTCTTATTTCAAACAAGAGTAGATCCCTCAAACAATCAAGCCAAAGAAAAGCTCATAAAAATTCATGTAAGCTATAAATCCTATTTTTTCTTTATTCCATTTAATGGTTTTCTAATTTTTGTTTTCTTTAAAATGAAAAATGATGTTATTCCTTGTTCAAAAGGCTTCCCCTCTCTTCATTCTTGAATTGAGCCTTTCCTTATCCTAGATATATAATCAAATTGTTAGAATTAAATTTTTCATATTGTTTATGTTTTAAAAAAAGAAATTTGATTAGTTTAGAATGCTTTAAACCATTTGGGATAATTTCTAAGTAACTTGAGAATGAAAAAAATTAAAAAATGGTCAGCCATACAAAGGAGGTTATGGCAAAATTTTCTTAAATTTTGTGAAATAAGTTTTATCTTTTATTATTCAAAAAGAGTAATCCCCACCGTTTTTGTATTCTAAAAGTGTTATTTTCATTCTAGGCATAGATAAATGCATATTAGAAATATTTCTATTATAAAAGTGTTATTTCCATTAGAATTAATTTCTATGCATAGAAAGATGCATATTGGAAATATTTTTATTGTAAAAGCATTATTTTCATTAGAATTAATTTCTATGCATAGAAAGATGCTTATTGGAAATATTTTTACTGTAAAAGTGTTATTTCCATTAGAATTAATTTCTATGCATAGAAAGATGCATATTGGATTTTTTTAATGAAAGTGTGATTTTCAGTAGAATTAATTTCTATGCATAGAGAGATGCATATTGGATATTTTTTTATTATAAAAGTGTGATTCTCATTAGAATTAATTTCTATGCATAGAAAGATGCATATTGGAAATATTTTTATTGTAAAAGTGTTATTTTCATTAAAATTGCATAGAAAGATGTATATTGGATATTTTCTTATTATAAAAGTGTGATTTTCATTAGAATTAATTTGTATGCATATAGAAAGATGCATACTGGAAATATTTTTATTGTAAAAGTGTTATTTCCATTAGAATTAATTTATATGCATAGAAAGATGCATATTAAAAATATTTTTTTTGTAAAAGCATTATTTTCATTAGAATTAATTTCTATGCATATAAAGATGCATATTGGATATTTTTATTTTATAAAAGTGTGATTGTCATTAGAATTAATTTCTATGCATAGAAAGATGCATAAAGGAATTTATTTTTATTTCAAAAGAGTTATTCTCATTAATTTTGATTCTATGCATAGAAAGATGCATAAAGGATTTTTTTTTTCAAAAGAGTTATTCTCCTTAATTTTGATTTTATGCATAGAAAGATGCATACAGTAATTTTTTTTATTTCAAAAGTGTTATTTTCCTTAAAATTAAATTTATGCATAAATAGATGTATAAAAGGATTTTTATAAAAGTGTTATTTTCACAGAAGTCGATTTTTATAAAAGAATGAATGGATGGATAAGTGTGATGTGAATTAGATAAATGTGAGTGAATGGATGGATAGATGTGATGGGAATCAGATAAATGTGAATGAATGGATGGATAGATGTGATGTAAATCAGATAAATGTGAATGAATGGATGGATAGATGTGATGTGAATCAGATAAATGTGAATGAATGGATGGATAGATGTGATGTGAATCAGATAAATGTGAATGAATGGATGGATGTGATGTGAATCAGATAAATGTGAATGAATGGATGGATGGATGTCATGTGAATAGATGTGATAAAATGTCATGTGAATCAGGATGTAAATGAATGATATGGGATGGATGTGGATGTATGTGAAAGAATGGATATGGATGTATGTGAAAGAATAGATGTGGATGTATGTAAAGAATGGATGTGGATGTATGTATGTGAAAGGATGGATGTGGATGGATATGGATGTATGTATGTGAAAGGATGGATGTGGATGTATGTTAAAGGATAGATGTGGATGTGTATGTGATAAGTATGGAGGTGAATGTATGTGAAAGAATAGATGTGGATGTGTATGATATAAGTATGGATGTGGATGTATGTGGAAGAATATATGTGGATGTGAATGTGATGGATATAAACGAGAATAGAGGCGATGAGATATGATGTAAATTGGATAGATATAAATGATAAAGGATGTGAATGAATTATATGGAATGCGAATGAATGTGTTAGCATGTGAATCAGGATGTATGTGGAAGAATATATGTGGATGTCAATGTGATGGATATAAACGAGAATAGAGGGGATGAGATATGATGTAAATTGGATAGATATAAATGATAAAGGATGTGAATGAATTATATGGGATGCGAATGAATGTGTTAGCATGTGAATCAGGATGTGAATGAATGATAAGGGATGTGAATTAATGTGGTAACCTGTGAATTGGGATGTGAGTGAATGATAAGGGATGTGAATGAATGTGATGGCATATGAATCGGGATGAGAATGAATGGTATGGGATGTGAATGGATGTGATAAGATGCGATGTAACTGGATAGATGTTAATGAATGTGATGAGATGAGATGTACGAGTGGATGAGATCTAATGAGGTTAATTGAGGAAAGAAGTGTTAAGATGGAAAATGATGTGATGAGAATGGAAATGCCTATGAAATGAATGTGGATTAAGTAATGTAGATTGATGTGGAAAGACGAGAGATTCGTTATAGAAATTGAATTTATCACGTGTTTTTAAATGATTGTTTTATGTCAAGAATGTTGGGGAAGCATTTTGATCGTCTTGTGAATGAGGTCGTGTGGAGACCTAGCTGGATAAAGTTGCAATAGCTGAGAGAGAGAGTCAACGGAGGACGTCTCGCGTAGCAAGGTCAACCGAGCTCTTGACCAGCCTCGGTTTGATTTAAATGGTGAGCTTCCAGTACAGTGGATGAGGGACCAAGGAAGCGGCCTATGAGTGAAGCGCTAGGTCACCTACGAAGGATCCTAGAGGGTGCTGACGGTGCTCGGGCTCCGGGCCACCGACGATACCCACATGTGCGTCGTGGAAGATATTGGAACAAGGAGTAAGAGTTGTTTTCTGAATTCGGGCATGGATCTGGTTGCTTGACCTTGCTGGTCCTCAACGGATAAGTCCATGGCTCTTTTATATGGATCCATTGGTTGATCTTGCTGGTCTTCAACGGAGATTCCATTTTGTTATGTGAATATATTGTCAGTTAGCTAGGAACTATTGAAAAGGCCCCTGACAGGTGGTGAGTGTTCTGGTTGCCAATGATGCCATAGGTACACCAATGGGAAATAAGGATTCAACTGGAGATTTCGATGATTATGATCAGTGACACAATGGTTTTAGTAAAAGATTGTTTTTAGAAGATGCTGGTTCTGTGAAAAAGACAATTTTATATTGGGTGTGTAAGTGGTGTGACTAGTTTTAAGTTTGCATGAATTTCTCGCTAGGAGACCTGGAAACTCTTTTCCCTCGTACCCGGGACAAAACCTAACCAAATTCCTGATTGGATCCCATCACTAGAGTGGTGGGCGGTTGGCAAACCCATGGGACTGAATGGGGTTACATTGGACTGATGGATCCCTAAAATGAGACTAATTTCTATTGGTACGATAGATGAAGTAAATTTTAGATAAAAATTTTTCTATGGAAAAGAATCAATGGCTGTGCCTCTCAATGAGAAAAAAAACATTGGTCTCTATGATCCAAGTGCAATCTTTCCCTTGATCTGACTATGGATAATGGGACTTATGGGTTCGGTCAGATCAGTTCAGTTAGTTAAGGCTTTTGACTACTTAGAGAAAAGTTATCCTAGAGGAATTGCTTATGCTTTTCGGGCAAGGGAAGTTTTTCCGAATTCGGTTTTGGAAGAACCGATGGATTAGTCTCTTGTCGTCTGGATATCCGTGGGCAAGGCCCTGAGTGTGGGACCCTGCCCCGTGCAAGAAGTGCTACTTTTGCTACTAGCACCCCATAATTTGTTGCGTAGTGGGGTCAGGGATCTTACATACAAAATGGAAAAACTCTCTCATACAAAACTTCTCCTAACTCCACCTCTAACCTAATGCAAACTCACCCAAAAAATGGCCACTACCTGAAAATGACCAACATAATTTTTTTCAAAAACGCGTTAGATGCCCTAAGAAAGCATTCTAAACACTTTCTACAACATGAACTTATGAAAAAATATTTATACAAAATTATGAAGCATCACAAGGACTCACTTTGATTGCTCTCTTATTGTTTTTCATTGGTCTTCAAAATACCACTAGGACCCACATTAATTGCTCTCCTATTGGTTTTCACTTACATCAGTTCCTATTTGTCTCACTAGAATCACGGTGCGATATGAACATACCTGAGGCATTAGAACTCAACCTGCACGTCATTCTTCCATCAAGCCAAATTTATGCTTACATCTCGAATTTATTTGTTGTGTGTAATAAATGTTGATGGAGAAATATTATTAGAAGAGAACATTAAGCACTTTGTTTGACCTCTTCACCTATAACATCTCCTATTGGTCTACAAAATACCATGAGGACCCACTTTGATTGCTCTCCTATTGGTCTTCACCTACGTCAGCTCCTATTCATCTCACTAGAATCACGGTGTGATATGAACATACATGAGGCATTGGAATTGCACCCACGCGTCATTCTTCCATCACGCCAAAGTTATGCTTACGTCTCAAATTTGTTCGTTGTGTACAATAAATGTTGATGCAAAAATGTTGTTAGAAGAGAACATTAAGCACCGTCTTCTAGCCTAGGCACCCCGAGGAACGTGACTAGGTAAATATCCTTCATGTTAACCCTCATCAATACCCCAATTCTCTTTTCCATGGACTATTTCTAAAATATCACTCTTAGGAAAGCTACGCGATGATTCATATTCCATTTGAGTGCTGGAAGAGTGCATTATTGAGTTAGAAGGGACGGTTTTCTTACCAGCTCTAGACATAGGCCTTATAATTGTTTTTTACCCGTATGTGGAAAGAAGAGGCACACCAACGTTTTTGCACACCGTTTAACGTGTACTTGTTCGTGTACTTGTTCTTCACCTACACTAGTTTTTCTTCATCTACACTAGGTCCTATTGGTCTTCAAACTACCACTAGGACCCACTTTGATTGCTCTCCTATTGGTCTTCACCTACACTAACTCCTATTGGTCTCATTAGAATCACGGGATGATATCAATATACTTGAAACATTGAAATTGCACCTACATGCGGTTCTTCTATGAGGCCAAAGCTATGCTTACATTTTGAATTTTATTGTTGTGTGAAATAAATGTTGATGTAGAAATTGTGTTAGAAAAGAACATTAAGCATCGTCTTCTAGCCTAGGAATCCTGAGAGCAACGTGACTAGGTAAATATATTTCCATAATTGCTTGTTTTTATCACGAGTTGTAAGCTTCCTCCTCAGTCCTAAAAGATGTATCAGATCTCCTCTCAGTCCCCTGTAATCATCCCCTATTTCAGAATGCAAGAAACCATTGTTTTTCTTTGTTTATGTCTAGAGAGAGGTAATAGAGTTTTGAGATATTTTTGGATATAAAGCTACCCCTTTTATTTGAGATTAATTCCCCTAAAGCAAAAGTTCCAAAAGAATTTTCCAATGTGCATTAGAAATTAATTGAATATGTGTATTAGAGACCGCCTAAGGATCCACATTTTGAGAGATTTTTTATTAAGGTCCAAAGAGTGTTCAAAAGGGCCAATAGGATTAATCCAAGTGTTTCAATAAGAAAAATGCAAAGAATAAAAGAAAATCCCCCAAAAATGAGTAAATTCTCACATAAGATGAAGAGTTGACTAAGTACTCTGTTTATTAGTTTAAAAAATGAGGTAGTAAAAAATTAAAATTTTGACACCTCAGTAATAAGGAGGGAGGGGGATCATGAAGGAGGCACCTATTTCACATCATTACTCCACATTTTTAACTCAAAAAATTTGAGATATTTCATCTCTCATCTCTCCTCTCTCCTCTTTCAAACTGTATCAAAAAGTGAGCCAAACTAGTCCAAATCTTGTCCAAAATGGATCAAACTGAAGCTCAAAGCCTCTAGGTCCCAGTTGGACTTGGTTGGTTGCCTCCCCCACCTTTAAATAGACCCTCATTCCTTTGTATTATCATCTTTTTATATTTACATGCCAATATGATCTTCAAATTAGTGTAATTTTATTATCCCTCTACTTTGCCTCTTCTTGGAAACCTTTGGAGCTTCATTAATCTTCATCCTCTCTTGGGGATTACCCTGTAAATCTTGGTGGCCAAGCCCTCTCTTGTGGGCTTCACTTATCTCTAAAGAATCAAGCCAAAACTCAAGGAGGGTAATCCTAAATCAATGGTGTTTTTCTAACTTTCTCAATGGTAATCTTCTTCCCAACCTCTTTAATGATTGGGAAGTATTTTAATCAATGGTTTTTTCTTAAAACCAAGATTCTAGTGATTTATATTATTTAAATGGTTTAATGATAATCTTTTATGCTGAAATATAATATTTTTTATTAGTAAATCTCTCTTTTAGAAAGATTACTCATCTTTATGGTTGAATCCTTCTTGGAAGGATGGATCTTAGTGTTAATCTCATTTTCCTAAACAAAACTCTAGGCTTGACAAGCTAGAGAAGAAGATTAAGCATATTTTTTATTTTTAATCTAGTTAAAAATGAGGATTAATTCCTTTAAGCTTATTTATGATTAAGAAAATTCATATTAATTCATTTTAAGTTGAAAGAGAGTTATGCTAACATTTTTGTAAGTATTTTCATATAGGAATGATAAATGGATATTTTTAAGAATAAACAAGAGGTTTAAATGTAATTATGCTTAGGTATGCATACTAAATTTTTAGTTTAAAAAGAGGAAATCTCACCATATTTCATAATTATGTATAAATATTTAGAAGTATAATTTTGAGAATTCTCAAAAAATGCAGTGAAGCTATAGCAAAATAATAATAATAATTCTATGCATAAATTTGATAATGCAAAAAGAGGAATTCTCATCATATTCTATGCATAAGCATTTTAATGCTAAAAGAAGGAATTTGTTACATGTTTTGAAAATATTTTTATAGTTTTTATGCATAAAAGTTTAAATGGAAAAAAGAGGATTTTTTGTTATAATTATTTTTATATATGCATGCATAAAAATTGAAATGCAAAAAGAGAAATTTTCACGATATTCTATGTACAAACATTTTAAATATCAAAAGAGGAATAATTGTCATATTTCAAAATAAGTATATTCATGGTATGTGTATACATGGGTATTTTTAATTATTTATCAAAAAGAGGAATTTTCATGATATTTTAATTAAAAACATTTTAAATATCAAAAGATGAATAATTGTCATATTCCAAAATAGGTATATTCATGGTATGTATATACATGGGTATTCTTAATTATTTATCAAAAAGTGGAGTTTTTACTGTACCTTTAATTAGGAAAATGCATAATTTATTTTTGGTGTCAAAAGAGAAGGTTTCAACCTATTTTACATAGATAATTTAGGGCATGTTGATGCCGAGGTTCAAAATGGAGAAAGGAATATTTTAGAATATTGTAATGTTCTAGATGAGCTATTGAGCATCTTCATCAGGTCACCGAGGCATGAGTGGTGCCCCATGGAAAATGGTTGTTTTCCGAGTGTTTAAAAAAATGTAATGCCATGGGAATGATGACCGTGTGAAGAAATCTTCCCAACACGCTTTTTCAAAACGGGACAACATCACCAAAAATATGGCACATGGATCGAGAAAGGTCTAGAAAGGGCTACTTTTGGCTTTTGACGTGAAGAAGAGGAATACACAGAAAATCAAAGCAGAGATTGAGAGTGCGAGAATGAGAGTGGGCGTGCGAGTGTGAGTGCAAGATTTTCATGAGTGAGAGTGCATGTGAGATAGCTTCGGGTGGTTCGAGCTCTTTCCTCTCAAGAGTGCTTCATATCATATTGTTGTAAGATTTCTTGATTATATACAAAATTTTTCTCTTTCTATCTCAAAAATTTGTGCAAAACTCTATTTTCTTGAATTATATTGTGATTATTAAGCCAAAGCCTAGCAGTCCTGGTGGTATTTTGAAGACCAATAGGAACTGGTGCAGGTGAAGAAAAATTGGTGTAGGTGAAGAACAAGTATAGGTCAAACAAAGTTCTTAATGTTCTCTTCTAACACCATTTATTGCACACAGCAAACAAATTCAAGACGCAAGCATAACTTTGGCCTGATGGAAGAAAAACGTGTAGCTGCAATTCTGATGCCTTAGGTATATTGAAATCATGTCGCGAGTCTACTGAGACCAGTAATAGCTGCAATTCTGATGCCTTAGGTATATTGAAATCATGTCGCGAGTCTAGTGAGACCAGTAATAGTTGGTGTAGGTGAAGACCAATAGGAGACAAATCAAAGTGGGTTGTGGTGGTAGTTTGAAGACCAATAGCAGCTGGTGAAGGTGAAGAACAAGTATAGGTCAAATATAGTGCAAGAACGTTTGTGCGCCTCATCTTACCATGTACAAGTTTTTTTAAAAAATATTAATAACTCCTACCTATTTATAGAGCACGTCGATTAAGCCACGTGGTTTATAAACAAAAAAGTTGTACGATGACACATGTATCCACACGGCGGAGTGTAAATGCGCACGTGTATCCACATGTGCGAATCACACATGTATCTATATGTGTTGTCGACATGTGGATTTCCATGTGTGCTATTTCACACGTGTGAATACGTGGTATGTCCATGTGGAATCTGTATCATTGCCATGTGGCCTCACGCCACCATAAATATTTGAAAAATTAAAAAAATTCTACCTCCAAGCTACATGTTACCACCTAAGCTTCCCTTTGCCCCTAGCCCCTCGAGCTTCCCTTTGTCCCTAGCCCCCTAAGCTACCCCATTGACCTGCCCATAGTCCCTTGAGCTTCCCCACCATAGAAAGGAGATCCCTTACCCGAGATTCCCGTTGTGTCAAAAGTAAAAGCGATAGTATCAATCTATTCATATTGGATTTTGCAAATTGCATGGTGTTTCCAATGTACCCTCTCTACCTTTAAACCACACAATTCTACTTGGTGGTCCCACCTTCCCTCTCAGCTACACCCAACATCATTTTTGTGTCCCCATTGTTTCTCCATCAACGATAGAACAATGGCACGAATGGGTGGATCTTGATCTATTGGATTGCAGTATTCATGCCGTGTTTCCAACTCTCCTTAGCTATACCGAAATCCTAGCTTCTATTGTGTACTCCTAAGCTACACCTTGCCAGGGTTATTTAGAGGTGCTGTTGATAAACAATTTTTACTTGGTTGTCCCACCTACCTCCTTAGCTGCACCTAGGTTCATTTATGTGTCTCGTATGCTTCTCCATCAATTGTAGAAAAATGGTGCAAATAGGGGGATCCTAATTGATTGGATTGCAGTAATTGTGTCGTCCTTCCAACACTCTCCTTTAGCTACTCAAATCTTAGCTTCTATTGTGTTCTCCTAAGCTACAACCTTCCAGGGTTATTTAGAGGTGTTGTTGGCTGGATATAAAGTTTAAAGCATAGAGATGGGTTCAAGTGATTAAGGTGTTTTTGTGACAGAGGAAACACCAGTAGTAGAGAGACTTTTTGACTTCCTACAGCTTGTAGGTGCACAAGATTTGTTTGAGTGCTATAGAGAATGCTTCAATGTAAGATTTGAAATGAGTTCAATGATTGAATACTTCAAGGAGTATTATGAAGAGGAAATGAAAGATCCATGGAAATTCTGGGGTGCTATGCAGTGGAAGTAGCACTTCTTGCACAGTAGGGCAGAGTCTCCCACTCGGGGCCTCGCCCATAAATATCTCGACACAATAGACTAATCTCTCGGTTCTTCCAAATCGAACCCAGAAAAACTTCCCTTGCTCAGAAGGCATATGCGATTCCTTTAGGAAAAATTATTCTAAAGTAGTCAAGGGCCTTAAAATTACCCTTTTTCAATCCTCCCGAACCCGCTTTACATGGCCAAGTCAAGGGAGAAACTTGCACTTGGATCATAGAGACCAACGCTTTTTTCCACATTAAGAGACACAGCCGTTGATTCTTTTCCATAGAACAAGGATTATCAGTGATTTACTTCAAATATCGTAACTTAACAGAACTGAATCTTATTTTTGGGATCCATCAGTCCAGCCAAGTCCCGTGAATTAGCCAACCACCTAACCACTGTATTGATAGGATCCATTTAGAAATTGGAAAAGAGTTCTCAGGCCCCCTAGCTGGCGCTCCCAGGCAGGAGATTCAAGGTAGTCACACCACTTACACACCCAATATGAAATTTCCTTTTTCATAGATTTGGTTGTCTTTAAAATAATCTTTTTATGAAACCATAGTATCACTGATCATAATCCTCCAAAATATCTAGCTTGAATTCCAATTTCCAATCATTCCTTCATCGGTGTACCTATGGCATCATTGGCAACCAGAACGCCCACCACCTGCTCACTCAGGGGCCTTTTCAATAGTTCCTTGCTTATAGTACCTGGGAATATAATCACATAAGAAAAACGAGATGGGTTCTCCGTTGTTTGAAGATCAGCAAGATCAACCAACAAGATCCATATATAAAAGAGCCATGGACTCATCCGTTGAAGACCATTAAGGCCAATCACCATGTGCGTGGTCAGAAGATAACTCCAACTCATTTTTCCATTTTCTTCCTCGACACACGTGTGGGTATCTTTGGTGACCCAGAATGGTCAACACTCTCTAGGCTCCTTCGCAAGTCATCTAGCACTTCACTCACAGGCCGCTTTCTTGGTCCCTCATCCACCATTACTGGAAGCTCACCATTTTAATCAAACTGAGGCTAGTCAAGACCTCAGCCGACCTTGCCACGCGAGACTTCCTTCATTGACTCTCCGTCAGTTGGTTTTGTTATGTTATCCCTTAGGTCCTTACGACCTTAATCTACAAGATAGTCAAAATGCTTCCCAGCATTCTTGACATAAAACAGTCTTTTAAAAACAGGTCCCATATACAATTACAATTTCCAACAACTCCCATCTTTCCACATCGTTCCACGTCATTTCTCATTATTCCGCCTTCTTCCACATTAATTCACATCGCACATTCCACATCCATTCATATCCATTCCCATCGTCCTACATCCATTCTCATCCATTTACATCCACTCACATCATATCACATTCATTTACATCCACTCACATCATATCACATTCATTCACATCCATTCATCTCACATTACATCTATTCACATCCATTCACCTCACATCACATCTATTCACATCCATTCAGATCCATTCACCTCACATCACCTCACATCACATCTATTCACATCCATTCACATCCATTCAAATCCATCCACATCACATCACATCTATTCACATCCATTCAGATCCATTTACATCTATTCACATCCATTCACATCCGCTTACATCACATCACGTCCATTCACATCCATCCACATCACATCACATCCATTCACATCACATCACATCCATTCACATCCATCCACATCACATCACATCCATTCAAATCACATCATATCCATTCACATCCATCCACATCTCATCACATCCATTCACATCCATCCATATCTCATGAAATCCATTCACATCCATCCACTTCTCATCACCTCAATTCACATCCATCCACATCATATTTTATTACATCCATTTACATCACATCACATCCATCCACATCTCATCACATCATTCACATATCATCACATCACATCACATCCATCCACATCACATCTTATCACATCCATTTACATTACATCACATCCATTTACATCTATTCAGATCCACCACATCACATCTATTTACATCTATTCAGATCCACATCACATCACATCTATCCACATCCATTTGGTACGATTACTCTACTTTCGATATAGATAAAACTTTTCTAAGTTTCTGTCAATTGCTTGGCTTAATTAAAGGTAACTTTAATTAAGCACTTTTTCTCGATCCCATTAAATCTAAGTATCAGAGTGTTGTTGAAGTTTTAAAAAGGAAAAACGAACCTTATTAGAAATTTATAGTAAAAACTCAAAAAGAGAATTTACGTATTGTGTTTTCATTCCTTAAGCTTCATTAATGAAGACTAAATATAAATTTTTGTTTGCTTATTGGATCCTTGATCCTCTCAGGGATTCCAGATTCCCTTTTCTGATTAAGAATTATCCAAGTTTTCTCAATGGATATTTTCACATTCTTTCTCAAATTTCTCAAAATAAGATGTATTCAATATTCTTCTTTTGGAATAAAAGATTCATGGGATTTACAAAAATCAATTCTACCCATATTTCTCAATAAAAATGATAATACTCAGAATTCCACTTTTCATAAATACTCATATTTTGAATTATGCCAAAATTTCCTCTTTTAACATTTAATTGTTTGGATCTCCGATATCATGGGAATTCCTCTTTTTACATCAAAATTCTTATGCATAAAAATAATTTTATCAAAAATTTATCTTTTCTCTTAATTAACTATTCAAGCATAAATACTAAAAAGTATTTTTCATGAATATGATAAAAATCATTCTTTTTGCTTAAAATATCTAAACCTAGAATATGGTAGGGATTCCTCTTTTAGCATTACGCATAAAAGTAAGATATGTATTTTTTTCTGAAAAATTTACCATAGCTTCGTTGCTATAACTGATAATTTTTAATTTTCTAATTGAATGAAAACTTGTAATGAAAATATGATAGAAACTCTTCTTTTAAGCTTAAAATTAAACTTTGTATACTTAGTATAATTATAACTATAATTATAAGCATAATTATGATTATTCTCCTTGATTAAACTAAATTAAACATTCCTCATTTCCAAAATTGTTAGAATAATCCTCTTCCAATTTAGAATGAGTTAAAGTAAATTTTCCTACTCATAATCAATCTAAAAAGAATTAACCATCGGTTTTACTAATTTAAAATCATGAAAATATCAATTCTCATTCTCTAGCTCATCAAGCCTAGAGTTTAGATTTGAAACAAGAGACTATTATTGAAAATCATCCTTTTACTAAGTATCAAGCCATAAAGCTGATTAATCTTTTTCAAGAGAGAGATTTTCTTAAAGAAAGTATTATAATCAAGCATAAAGATTTATGATAATCAAGTATGAAGATTATCATAAATCTAGTTAGACATTATGAATCTTTGGTAAAGCTTGATTTGAAGAAAAACGATTACTTTGAAAGCTTCTTGTTGGAATCAGGGTTGCAAGAAAGCACACAAAGCTTGGAGAAGAAGAAGCAAGAATGCACACAATACACAATGTATTAGATTGTGTCAATGTACAAAAGATAAGTTAGCCCGAGAAGGATGGGTGTATATACAAGCCGGGGAAAAAAACCTCCTAAAGAGGGAAAAAGTGCCCCGACGGTCCTAAGTGTGTTCACACACATCACTGCCTATATATATGGCAACAAATCCCCCCTCTGGGAGTGATGGTGTGAACGAGAGCTGGCACTCATGTATAGGGGAGTGCCATGCCCGAAGTAGATCAGTCCACAAAGGGGAGAAAGCCCAAAGCTTTGCGGAAAGCTTTGAACTTCTCACGAGGAAGTGCCTTTGTGAAAAGATCAGCACGGTTGTCTTGTGTTGGCACATAGGCCAAGCTGATCTCTCCTGCTAAGAGTCTCTCCCTGACATAGTGATAATACACCTCAATGTGCTTTGTGCGAGCATGAAAAATTGGGTTTCTTGCAACTGCCAATGCGCTCTGACTGTCAATGCGCTCTGACTGTCAATGAAGATAGAGGTAGCAGACTCCTGTCCAACATCCAAGTCAGCCATAAGCTATCTGAGCCACACACACTCAACCGTAGCTGTAAAAGCTATACTTAGCTTCACAACTAGAAGTGGCCACAGTAGGTTGCTTCTTGCTCAACCAAGATATGCATGAGCTACCGACGAGCATGAAACAAAAACCACTTGTGGACACTCTTGTGTCATAGCAACCAGCCCAATTTGAGTCGGAAAAAGCATGTAAATCTGGCGGCAAATCCCCCCTTGGGATAAAACAACCCAAGATGTATGGAGCCACTCAAGTAGCGAAAGATGCGTTACCTTCCAATGTTGAGACCCTGGGCTATGCATAAATTTTCTCATCTGTGAGACTGCAAACTGAATGTCCGGCCTCGTAATGCATAAATAAATGAGGCAACCAACAGCTGTTTGATAGAGTGTGACATCAAAGTGATCTCGAGCATCATGAAGGCTCAACTTCAAACTTGTCTCCATTGGAGTAGTAATAGGCTTGCAGTCTTCAAGGCCAAATCTCCGCAACAATGTCTCAATATACTTTGTCTGACACAAAGCAATACCTCCATCACACTGCTTAAATTGTATCCCCAAATAATGATGCAAATGCCCCAAATCTGACACAAAGCAATACCTCCATCACACTGCTTAAATTGTATCCCCAAATAATGATGCAAATGCCCCAAATCTGACATCTCAAAAGAGGCATTCAAATCAGCCTTAAAATCAGCAATATGACTCTCATTTGGTCCTTTGAGCAGCATGTCATCGACATAGAGAGCGATAATTAGATGTACATCATCCACACGTTTAGCATACAAAGTGCTTTCTATTGGACGATTCTGAAAACCATGTGCAGTCAAATATGCATGTATCTTTTCATACCAAGCTCGTGGAGCTTGCTTTAAACGATATAAAGTCTTTTTCAACCTGCACACTTTGTTTTCCTGCCCTCTTTGAACAAAACCACGATGCTGCGATACATATACCTCCTCATGCAAATCTGAGGCAAATCTCCATTCAAGAACGTAGTCTTTATGTCCAACTGATGTACATTCCAACCATTATGAGCTGCCAATGCACAAATGCTACGAATGGTAGTCATACGACAAGTGGGAGCAAAGGTCTCATCAAAATCAATACCCTTTTCTTGAGCATAACCCTTTGCAATAAGTCTAGCCTTATAGCGATCAACACTGCCATTTGGCTTTTGTTTCAACTTAAAAACCCACTTACATCCCCGATGGCCTTTTTACCAATAGGCAAATCACACAAAGACCATGTACCATTCTTTATTATAGCATCATATTCACTTTGCATTGTAGCCAACCAATTTTTTGATTTTTGTGTCTCATCAAATGAAAGAGGTTCTTCCTCTTCACACATACTAGACACAGCCAAAGCATAACAATCTGATGCATAAGAGGCATGCTGAAAACCTGAACGAGTACGACTAGACATAGGTGCATCAATTTTATTATCATGCAAGGTTTGCACCAGCCATTTAGGCATACCTCTAGCCAGCTCATTTTCAGCCCTATCCTCAAAAATTACATCCTGTAAATCTACATCAGAAATAGGCTGATCTATGATGTCGTTTGAAATCTGCATAGGCTAAATATTTACCTCATTAGGACTTACATTTGAATTCCCACTTGTAAACAGAGGCAAAAATGTATCAAATACATCCCGTGAGCTCACACCTGTCTCTTTGGTACATGATAACAAAGGCTACACAGCATCTTCCACAAAAACAACATCTCGACTAATTAAGATACACTTTGACTGCGGATGATACAATCTGTAACCCTTGCTCTCACACTGTAACCAACAAAAATGCATTTGACAGCCTTATAATCCAATTTTCTATGTTGTTGCACAGGCACTAAAGCATAGGCCAAGCAACCAAAGACACACAAGTGACTAATAGAAGGCTTCCTACCATGCCAAGCTGCGTATGGAGTAACAGACTACAAGGCCTTAGTGGGACACTTGTTGAGTACATATACAGCACACATGACAGCCTCAAGCCAAAACGCATGTGGCAAAGCTTGGCTCTTGACCATACATCGTGTCATCTCCATAAGTGATATGTTTTTCCTCTCAGCAACACCATTTTGCTGAGGGGTATACGGTACTGTACATTGGTGATTTATCCCACGACTAGCCAGAAATGCATCAAACTCTTTAGACATGTACTCCCCCCCGATCAAAACGGAGGGTGTCCACAGTACAATTGGATACATTTTCAACCATAAGCAAAAACTGTTTGAAGCACAAGAACACTTCGGACTTTGCCTTCAGTGGATATACCCATGCATGCCTTGAGTAATCATCAATGAAAGTCACGAAGTATAAGCGTTTACCAAATGACGGAGTTTGCATAGGCCCACATACATCACTATGTACAAGTTGCAATTTGCGAGTGGCCCGCATAGAACCATCCTTTGGAAACGCAGAATGCTGCATTTTGCCCAAAATACAGCCTTCACAAACATGTTTCAATGGTGCCTCAAGAGGGGACAATGAAGCAACCATATCAAATTTCTGCAAACGCAGTAAACTAGCAAAGTTCAGATGACCAAAACGAGCATTAGGGGAAGGTTGAGGTCTATAGGGACCCTTTAAGATGCTATGTGATTAAAAGGTTATTAAGGAAAAGAGCCAATCGTGTGATGCCATGTATACAAAAATGTTGGGTGATTAAAGGTGGTCAAAAGATTCTCTAGAAGATGCCTTTTTGTACTTTTCATTTTCAAAAAGTGGGGGGAAAAGTTTTTGAAATTTCGGACGTCCATAACTTCTACATATGAGCTCAAAATTTGTCGGAGATTATAGATCTAGAATCTACTTGTCGAGCTCTTTCCATAGATATGTCACATGATATAGTTTTGCTCGCTCGATTTCAAATTCAATTTTGGCGGGAAACTTTGAAATTCAAACTTCTAGCCGTTTGAAGAACAAGAAGGTATCTAAAGTCAAAGAAACTTAACGTTTTAACAAAAAGTCATTAAAATCATAATATGGCAGCTTAAAGGGCCCCTATAGACCCCAACCTTCCCCTAATGCATGCCATAGTTTTGCATCTAAAACTGCCTTTTCATCAGAAAATGCATTTGCTGAATCTTCCACACACTTGTCATAAGAATTGAGCCTATGCAGCCCACGAAACAAGGTGCCAGATACAATAATCGTATCACCAAAAGTCAAATCATGAACAGTACATCTATCATCCACAAATTTGACTACAAGTCCAAGTCTAGCAAGCGCAGAGACAGACAATAGATTCTTCTTTATCCCTAGCACATACAAAGCATCTGAAAGTGTGAAAGTGCTGCCATTTGCACAGCAGTAAGCATAATTTTACTAATGCCCTTCATTGGTGGGTAAGAAGCATTATTGGCACATGTGACAGTATTCCCATTAGGGATAGCCTCAAGACAAGTGAACATATCACTATGCGAGGTAATGTGCTTTGTAGCACCACTGTCAAAATACCATACATCAGAGTCAACAGAAATTGCCAAACATGCATCATGTACAGATGGGTCATACTGGCAATACACGATGTATGTCCAGGTTCTGTGGATGTAGGATCTGTTGAGGATGTTGCAGGTTCTAGCAGCTCTACTATTGCTACTGTTTTATCCACTGCTGAACAAGCTCATTGGGATGGTAAAGATGCATAGGCTCATGCCTTGATTGCACTTTCTATCAAACGTAACATCACCCCACATATTCATTCAGCTAATGCACTTATCCCAATGCATAAGCCCTTATTCATTAGGGCTCATGCATTATACATGAGACTAATAAGAGTTTATACAAATACATTATGCATAAATTCATATTAGTGCTTATGTATAATGCATAAGCCCTTATTCATTAGGGCTTGAGCCCCAACTGCTAAGGTCATAAGTTCAATACTCACCCTTTGGGCCTTTCCCTCACCACATAAGAGGTGTGATTAAGGAAACGAACCCTCTTAGAATATAAATATATATATATATATCTTTCTCTCTCTCACATGTGTGTGTGTGTGTGTTTTGTAACTAAATGAAAGACCATAGTCTACATGGAATCTCTTTTTAAAGACTATAGTCTACATGTAACTAAATTAAAGACCATACACAATGTGTGTGTGTGTTTTATAATTTAATGAAAGACCATAGTCTACATGGAATCTCTTTTTAAAGGTGTACCTTTGAAGTCTAAGATACATATTCTATCTTATGTTGGGAAGGTGGAATAATCTATCGACTCACACAAGCTGTCCCATCGTGTAGCCCACAAGCATCAAACGAAGGCCCCAATCATGAGGCCTAACCATTCTACCAACTTGATTATATGCTCGAGGGCTTACTATACATATTCTATCTTAAAGAAAGTGATCTCCCCATTGTTTTTTCTATACTAGTCATGGTTTTTTACATACTAGTCTTTGAACCTTTGAATGGCTTGTTTTTCTAACACGGCTAGCATTTTTTCTATACTAGTCATTTAGTTTGGCAATGATAATAATGGTGAGGTATTACTATGGGCAGGAAGTATGCAGGCCAGTTGGCAATGCAGGTGGATGATGTTGAATCTCTTCAATGTTTTAGCATGGGGTTTCCCTCCCCAAACCAATGATTCCAATCCCTTTTCCTTAGAAGACCCTATAGTCACTTCCAAGCTAAAAGACCTTTCTTTCTCCTTTTCCCCTGGACTATTTCATCCTCTTTTTCATGTGTTGGCCCAACGCTTCGAGCTTGAAGTCTTTGTTGCCAAAAACAATAAGGGTCACTAAGAGCGAGCGTTGCAACAACCAAGGGGGAAACTTTGTCAGAGAATTCTCAGAAGTGTGAAAAGGTCTTCAAGAGTGTCCCACCCAGCTGCAAACAAGGGGGAACTCTGTTAGAAAATTTGCATGAATCCCACCTTTAGATTCATGCAAATTCCCTCACAGAGCTCCCCCCTAATTGCGGGTGGGTGGGACACTCTTGAAGACTTTTCACACTTCTAAGAATTTTGTGCTAAGAATTTTGTGAGAGAGTTTCCCCCTTGGTTGCGGCAACTCTTGCTCTTAGCGACCCTGGTTATTTTTTGCAAAGACTTCAAGCTCAAAGCATTGGAAAATACATGAAAAAGAGGATTAAATGGTTCAGGAGAAAAGGACAAAGAAAGGTCCTTGAGCTTGGAAGTGACTATAGGGTCTTCTAGGCATAAGGGACTGGAATCTTCAAGAGTGTCCCACTCAGCTGCAAACAGGGGGGGAAATCTGTGAGAAAATTTGCATGAATGTAAAGATACTCTAAGGGTGGGACACTCTTGACTCTTCACAGTTTTGAGAATGCTGTGAGATACAATTTCCCCCTTGGTTACAGCAACTCTCGCTCTCAGAGACCCTTATTGTTATTGGCAATTTTTTCACACAGCTCCCCTAATGGTTCCAACTTCCATTCTTAAACACCCTTCTCATTTCTTTCAATAGTCTCAATGGGACCATTTCTCAAGCGCGCTACTCGCAAATTCCACGCAACTAGGATACATTGACCTCTCATACAATGCACTAACTAGATTAATTTTACCCTCCTTGCAACCTTCACTCTCGTAGTTAGATATCTCAAATAATCACTTCTTTGGCCCACAATAGGAAACACGTCAGTCTTGTTGTCGCTCCTACATCTCTCTCATAATCTCTTCTCAGGACTACTTCCACTCTCAATGGGAAACACGTTTGTCCTTAGAAATGTGAGGGAAATCGACTTGTCTCATAACGTTTTCATAGGATCCATACCCATCACAATCTTCCTCGGAGGGTTTACTATATGTAAACTCTCTTTATCACACGTGCGTCCAAGGTTTAATTTAAAAACCCCTTATTTGTAAAATTTTCATGAATAAAACACACCCTTTTTCTAATCAATCTGTAGATTACTCCTTTAAAGGGTACCTTTTTGTATGTAAAAAAAATTTATAAAAAAGGGATTTAAAAAACCCCTTCGGTTGAACACAGAAACAAGATCTCTTATTATTCTCAAAAGGAGATTGACTACAGGGGAAGAAACTGGACATCTTGAGGGCTAGGGGGAGGAATCTTTCAAACTCGCATACAAGTTGTTGGACAAGTCTATGTAGTAGAAAGGGTCATAATTTTGGAAGATGCAAGGTAAACTCCTTAACAAGTTATTGTTGGATAAATCTAAGTAGAACAAAATATCAAAATTTTGGAAGATTTATCGGGGGATTCACTCATAAATATGTAAGCATAGCATGTACATGTTTTGGCCTAGAGAGAGAAAATATTCTAGAGAGAGATAATTCAGTTTTTAGATATCTTTGGATGAAAAAATATCCCTTTTTATTAAAATAAATTTTCCTGAAATAGAAGTTTTAAAAGAAATTCCTAAGGTGCATTAGAAATAAATTATAATGTGCACAAAAAACCTTAGCCTAAGGGTCCAGATTTTTTGAAAACTTTGGATTAAGGTTCTTATGGAGCAATAAGATTAATCCAAATGTAGGGAGGAGATAAATTAAAAAATAAAAGAAAAAACCCCCAAAAATGAGTAAATGCTCACATAAGATGAAGAGTGGACTAAGGACCAAAGAAAACCATTAAAAAACTGAATTTTGACAGAGAGTGGGGATCTCTCCTTATGAAGGAGGTGCCTTTTTTCTCATCATCATTATCCCCAATTTTTAATCAATTAAATGAGATATTTTCATCTCTCCTCTCTCCTATTTCAAGTCTAGATCCAAAAAGTAAGCTGAATTGACCTAAAAAATGGTCAAAAATTGACCAAAGTGATTTGAAAAATTCTAGAATCAGTTTGCTTGGTTACAGGCTCACTTTTTCCTATAAATAGAAGCCTCCCCCTTTGTAACAGCTTAATGGTGTTTATGCACTATTACTCTACTCCTGCCCTAAGCCATCTACATTGAATTTCTTGATAATTCAATTGTTTTTGGCCTAATCCTCTCCAAAGTGAATTGGTGGCCACTCTTGCTTCAAACAAGAGTAGAACCCTCAATCCCTCAAGCCAAAGGAGAGCTTACAAGCTTCATGTAAGCTAATTTTCTTAGTTATTTACAAATTTTAAATCTATGGTTTTCTTGATTTTTATGTTTTACAGTTGACTAAATTAAAATTCAAATGCTATGCCTTTGAGAAAATTCCCACCCCTTTCTGTTCTTTACATTCCAGCCTTTCTTAATCCTATAAAGCTAAACTAAGGGATTAATTAAACTCTTCTTTTTGTTTACTCTCTTGAATTTAAAAAATTGTGTAGATTAGAGTTCTATAAATCTAATTTGGATTAATTTAAGTTAAATGAAGATGATAAAAATGAGAAATGGTGAGCCATGCAAAGGAGGTTATGGCAAAATTTTCTAGAATTTTCTGAAAAAGAAAGTTTATTTTTATGTTATTCCAAAAGAGAATTCCCACCATTTTTGCATCTAAAAGAAATATTATAATTACTCCATGTACATATTCATCTATGAATATGCATGGATATCACTGATATTAATTATTAAATTTGATTTTTATGAATAGAAAGATGCATAAAGGAATTTTTTTTTACAAAAGTGTTATTCTCATTAAATTCAATTTCTATGCATAGAAAGATGCATAATGGAAATTTATATTATCATAAAAGTGTTATTCTCATTATATTTGATTTCATAGAAAGATGCATAATGAAAATTTTTTATTATAAAAGTGTTATTCTCATTAAATTTAATTTCTATTCATAGAAAGATACATAATGGAATTTTTTTAATTATAAAAGTGTTATTCTCATTAAATTTGATTTTATGCATAGAAAGATGCATGATGGAAATTTTTTTATTATAAAAGTGTTATTTACATTAAATTTAATTTCTATGCATAGAAAGATGCATAATGAAAATTTTTTTAATTATAAAAGTGTTATTCGCATTAAATTTATTTTCTATGCATAGAAAGATGCATAATGGAAAATTTTTTATTATAAAAGTGTTATTCGCATTAAATTTAATTTCTATGCATAGAAAGATGCATAATAGTATTTTTTAATTATAAAAGTGTTATTCTCATTAAATTTAATTTCTATGCATAGAAAGATGGATAATGGAACTTTTTTTATTTTATGAAAGTGTTATTCTCATTAAATTTGATTTCTATGCATAGAAACATGCATAAAGAAATTTTTTTAATTACAAAATTGTTATTCTTATTAAAATTTATTTTTAGGCATAGAAAGATGCATAAAGGAATCTTTATTATAAAAGTATTATTCTTATAAAAATTGACTTTTTTACATAAACAGATGCATAAAGAATTTTTTTTTATTTTAAAAGCGTTATTTATATTAAAATTTATTTTATGCATAAATAGATGCATAAAAGGATTTTTTTTATAAAAGTGTTATTCCCATTGAAGTTGATTTTTATGCATAAACAGATGCATAAAGAATTTTTATATTAAAATTAGAATTTTATGAGTATTTGATAAATAAATAAATAATTTAATACTCTAAGAGAGAAATTTCTATCGTTTTATATTCACACAGATTGTAAATAATTAATACTCTAAGAGAGAAATTTCTATCGTTTTATATTCACACAGATTGTAAAAAGAAAATTCAAAAAATCTATCAAGATCGAAGTATTCAGATAAATGATCAATTTATTCCTCATTGGAATTCGTAACTAATTTAGAAATTAGTTAAGTGTTTATTCAAAGAAAAAAAATCGATAAAATAGTAACTGAATTATTAAACCTTTTCGAGAAAGATAGTTCAGGAAAAATCTTATCTGACTCGAACCTTGAAGCAGACTACGACCAAGACCAAATTCTTTTGTCAGTTTCGAGGAAAGAAGATGTGACCAGTTCAGAAAAATACACTAAAATCCCCTGCCAAATTTGAAACTAAGTTTGAGACACTTTGAATTGATCTATGGATCAAGGTTACAGAATTTGAGGAATTCTGTTATGAAATTCAGAATTACAATTAAGAAGTTTTGGGGATAGTGATTCAAGAAACACTCCTTGTATTCAAAAGAAAATCAAACTGAAAACTTGGATAGAAACCCTGTTTTCTTCAAGGTCTGTCTTATGCTGGTGGAGGGAGCATTTGGTATATGTTTTTCTAAGGGAAGTTCGGTTGCAATAGCTGGCGGGGAGTGTTCAAAGGATAGCTCGCGCGGCAAAGTCTGACCAGCCTTGGTACGGTTAAAATGGTGCGCTTCCGGTACGATGGACGAGGACCGACGAAGCGATCCCTGAGTGAAGTGCCAGGATACCTAAGGAGGATCCTGGAGGGTTTTGACCAGGCGATGCACGGGCTCCCGGTGCCTAGGATACCCATACGTATGTCCTGGAAGATTTGTATGATGGACGAAATGATTATTGTAATCTGTACTGGATCTCGTTGCCTGACCAGTTGGTCTACGGAGAGTCGATTGTAATACTTTTTTTTGAGAAACCAGGGACTGGATGAAAATTTTGAGTTATGACATTTATAACCAAAATCTATTTATCAATGGATTATTTTATATGTTAAAGTTTTAAAGAGGAGTGTGTGAGTATTTGTATTCAAAAGCAAAAGTTAAGAAAGGCATTCAATTATGGGTGGGTGAGTAATTGTCTAGTTCTACCAATTCCAGTGGTTGGGTGGTGGCTAACCCATGGGCCGTAGGAGGCTGGAATCAGTGGAGTTTTGATAATTAAATTGAAATAATAGGAATACGCTTAGAATTCGAGTAGTTAAATAAAAACCTAAAGAATTTCTCAAATGAGTAGATCAACGGGGCTGTGCCTAATTTCGATTAGGAAAAAGCGTTGATTTCCTTAAATGATTAGATCAACGGGGGCTGTGCCTAATTTCGGTAAGAAAAAAGCGTTGATTTCTTTAAATTAAGTTAGTGATAGTCTTGCTTCTATCTGGTTTAATCAAGTGAAGGATAGTTTAATTTCTTGACCGTGTTAGAAAATTCGTTAAGAAAATAAAAAAGGTGGAATCGTCCCCGTTTTTGAGGCAAGGAAAATTTTCCCGGCTTCAGTTTTGGAATGACCACCACATTAGTCTCATGTCCGAACATTCGAGGGCGAGGCTGGGGGTGGGAAACACTGCCCCACGCAAGAGGAAGCTACTTCCGCTCTGGTGCTAGCAACTAGGAATCCGGTGTGCGGAGAGGGCAGAGGGGTCTCACAGCTCGTATCAGAGCATTGTTGTAAACTTACAAAATATCAGCAAAAATTACCGAAAATTTTAAAGTAAATCTGGAAAATAATGTTTTCAATTGCCAAGATTATGTTTGAAATGAATTCATAAATTAAAAACTCATAAATTGAACGGGATTTTTAGATGGATACCCCAAATTTGTCTAGCATTCCTAGACTCTCCCAGAGTCAGGATATGATCGCCTTTGCCTTTGAAAATCTCGTCAACTCTGCTACAACCTGAGAAAGCAGAGTGAGACTCGCTCGTCACTTTTAGGATCTATACTTTCTTGATCCAGTACAGCAATGTCAGCATATGTGGTTCTCTAGAGGGCGAAGTATTAATGTCAATACCAATCAATGACAGAGACTCGGACAAAATATCTCGCTAGCCATGATCTTGATAAGGCTAGGAGTTATTCATTATGTCCAACTCTATAATCATTCACCTTGAAATTTTTGAATTTCTTGCCGTATTTTTAGACCTCTTAGCCGCTTTATTCCTAGGAGAAGAATTACAGCACCATTATCAGTGATGAATCGTGTATATCAAAGCATGTCTCCATCGCTCACACTATCACCTTTTTATACGTACACGATTGAGGCAGTGACTTTTGGAGCCGAGACGCTCTATGTATATATCAAAAACTTTTGATAATAAATGATGTTTTGCAAAAGATTCCAGATTGTTTTCATGATTGTGAATATTGGTTAATAAAATTATCAGAGTGAATCTTGTTTTCAAGAATTATGATGGAATATTATTTGTTTAAGAAATAAATCTCAAAAATTAAATAGTCATAAGTCTGATGATAAAATTTAGTTAACAAAAATATCGTTTTGTGAGAATCATGAGGCGCGCGGGCCGTGGTAGCCAGCCGGATGCTCTTAACGATGATGAAGAGTTAGATCCGGACATTCGTAAAGCCCTGCACCAATCCCAACCTGGTTCCTTCAAGGATGAAGGGAAACAGTTAGAGAAGTAGTGGAAAAATGGATCGAGGCAACGGAAGAGTATTCTGATGTAACCGGTAATAACGAGAGGAGCAAGATGGCTCTCGCCAGATTGAAAATTGTGGAAACGGCCAGGGTCGCGCCACATGGAAGAAACATTGCGAGACAAACCATCTTGACCAAAATACCCAGACTTGGTCAGATTTTAAAGCTTACCTCAAGAACAGGTTCTGTCCTTCGGGCTTCCTGGAAACTAAAATGAATGAGTTCTTGGAAATGAAGTAGGATAGCCGAACAATTGAAGAATACCATCAGGCATTTGCCCTTCTCCTCAAATATTTTCCACTTTTGGATGAAGAGCAGAGGCCAGATTCATTCGAGGGATGAACGAGCCATTGGACACTTTAGTGAAAAATGCCAAACCAGTCTCAATGGTAGAAGCTGTCAGAATGGCAAAGGACTTTGCCAAAGCATTTGTTGTTAAGGTCCCGCCGAAGCCTGCACCCTCAAACTTTAAAAGGTTCCAAACCCCAGGAAGTGCTTTAAACTTTCTAACCCCAAAGAGGTAGCAAGGCCCTAATCAAAATCAAGATGTTGGGAGATTCAAAAGTGAAGGAAGACCCTTCCCTCAGAACACTTTCTCAAGAGCCCCACATTTTTCAAGGATTCAGAGGGATGAGCTTAGAAGTGAGAATAGGTGTTTTGGGTATCAGGGTCTCGATCACCAGCGTAAAGACTTCCCAACTCTTGCCATGTCAAGAGGAAAGGGAAGTCAAGGACCTAGAGTGCAGAGAGTAGCCTCTTCGTAACTATCTCGCCAAAATCAAGGAAATCCCAGGAGGACTCTAGCTCAACCATCTACCTCTGTTTAGAGTAATCTCAGAAGTCCCTCTGAGAACTGGGGTAACCAAAGAGAAAGAGTTCTGCCCCAATCTGCAGCAGCAGCCAGAGCAGTTACGATAGCAAAAGTACTGGAAGAGGAAAGAGGTCAGATTTATGTCGCGATTGAAAACCAAGGGCCAAATTGTCAATTCTCTGTCATCCATAATCCAGTTGAGTATAAGGATAAGCCATTTAAGCTTTTGATTGATTCAAGCAGTACTCATTCATTTATTTCCCCAGGATACTTGCGTAAGCTAGTCTTAGAACAGAAATCAGGAAAACCTATGCAAGTTGAATTGGCTAGTGGGAAGATTCTTTTCACTCACCATGAGATATATCGTATTCAGTTTAATCTAGATGGTAATGTAACTGACTGCCAGTTCAGAGTCTTACCTTTTGGAGTTTTCGATGGAATCCTTGGAATGGATTGGATCCACAAAAATCAAGCTGACATTCACTATCACAATGGAACCATTTCCTTCCGTGACCTTCACAGGAACAAAGTTTAAAGAACCGAAATTTCAGGATCCCCAGATCTGCAATTAGTAAAAGCTTCTAGGTTACTGAAAGGACTTAAAAAGAAGAAGCTCATTTATGTTGTCAAAATGAATCCAGTAGACACAAAGTTAAAGGCTAAAGAACCAAAATGGTTAAGTGAGTATGATGATTTATTTCCAACAAAGTTAACTGACATGCCTCCGATTCGGGAAGTAGATCATGAGACAGAATATTGACCCCCGGAGCTTAGCCACCAGTAGCCCAGTGCACGTACAAAATGCGAGTCCTCCTTGAAGCCATTAAACTCAAGAAACGACGTAGGCAGCTGTTAGAACAAGGGTTTGTAAGACCCAATGTTTCACCTTAGGGAGCGCCAATTCTCTTTCAGAAAAAGAAGGATGGAACGTTAAGACTCTGTGTGGATTACAAAGGTCTCAATCAGCTGACAATTAAGAATAAGTATCCTATTCCCAGAATTGATGATCTTCTAGATAGGCTAAGGGTGGTTGCAAGATCAGGGTGCCCAGTTTTGTCCACTCATGCACCCTGTAAACAGTAAAAAAACAGGCATTTGTTTACCTTTAGTGGCTAGTCTCTCCTAGTAAATGAAGGAATTTCGTTTCAAGTCCTTTTGTTGGAACATGATATTCAAAGTTGGAAATATAGTTGCATAATTTGATTAAACATTAGATAGTCAAAAGTTCTCATTTTCTTAGGTACAAAGTCAATGTATACACCCTGTCCCAAATTTGAACTGATTCCATAAAATGCTAATATCTTTTACATATAAACTCAAATGAGATTCCCACTTTGTACCTTAGATCTTCACATAATATGGAGCTTAACTTGATTTTTTGAGAAAATTGAACTGACCCAAAAATGGTCAAAAATTGACCAAAGTGATTTGGAAAATTCTAGAATCAGTTTGCTTGGTTACAGGCTCACTTTTTCCTATAAATAGAAGCATCCCCCTTTGTAAAAGCTTAATGGTGTTTATGCACTATTACTCTACTCCTGCCCTGAGCCATCTACATTGAATTTCTTGATAATTCAATTGTTTTTGGCCTAATCCTCTACAAAGTGAATTGGTGGCCACTCTTACTTCAAACAAGAGTAGAACCCTCAATCCCTCAAGCCAAAGGAGAGCTTACAAGCTTCATGTAAGCTAATTTTCTTAGTTATTTACAAATTTTAAATCTATGGTTTTCTTGATTTTTATATTTTATAGTTGATTAAATTAAATTCAAATGCTATGCCTTTGAGGAAAATCCCACCCCCTTCTCTTCTTTACATCCCAGCCTTTCTTAATCCTAAAAAGATTAACTAAGGGAGTAATTGAACTCTTCTTATTGTTTACTCTTTTGAATTTAGAAAATTGTGTAGATTAGAGTTCTATAAACCTAATTTGGGTTAATTGAAGCTAAATGAAGATGATAAAAATGAGAAATGGTCAGCCATACAAAGGAGGTTATGGTAAAATTTTCTAGAATTTTTTGAAAAAGAAAGTTTGTTTTTATGTTATTCTAAAAGAGAATTCCCACCATTTTTGCATCTAAAAGAAATATTATAATTACTCCATGTACATAATTACCTATGAATATGCATGGATATCATTGATATTAATTAGTAAATTTGATTTTTATGAATAGAAAGATGCATAAAGGAATTTTTTTATTACAAAAATGTTAATCTCATTAAATTCAATTTGTATGCATAAAAAGATGCATAATGGAAATTTCCATTATCATAAAAGTGTTATTCTCATTGAATTTGATTTTATGCATAGAAAGATGCATAATAATTTTTTTACATAAAAGTGTTATTCTCATTAAATTTGATTTTATGCATACAAAGATGCATAATGGAAATTTTTTATTATAAAATTGTTATTCTCATTAAATTCTTTGCATAGAAAGATGCATAATGGATTTTTTTAATTATAAAAGTGTTATTCTCATTAAATTTGATTTTATGCATAGAAAGATGCATAATGGAAATTTTTTTATTATAAAAGTGTTATTCTCATTAAACTTAATTTCTATGCATAGAAAGATGCATAATGGAAAATTTCTTATTAAAATTTTTTTATTATAAAAGTGTTATTCTCATTAAATTTATTTTCTATGCATAGAAAGATGCATAATGGAATTTGTTTTATTATAAAAGTGTTATTGTCATTAAATTTGATTTGTATGCATAGAAAGATGCATAAAGGATTTTTTTTTAATTACAAAAGTGTTATTCTTATTGAAATTAATTTTTATGCATAGAAAGATGCATAAATAAATTTTTAATTACAAAAGTGTTATTCTCATTAAATTTAATTTCTATGCATAGAAAGATGCATAGAAAGATGCGTAATGGAAAGTGTTACTCTCATTAAATTTAATTTCTATGCATAGAGAGATGCATAATGGAAATTTTTATTATCATAAAAGTGATATTCTCATTAAATTTGGTTTTATGCATACAAAGATGCATAATGAAATTTTTTTTATTAAAAAAGCGTTATTCTCATTAAATTTAATTTCTTTGCATAGAAAGATGCATAATGGAATTTTTTAATTATAAAAGTGTTATTCTCATTAAATTTGATTTTATGCATAGAAAGATGCATAATGAAATTTTTTTAATTATAAAAGTGTTATTCTCATTAAAGTTGATTTCTATGTATAGAAAGATGCATAATGGATAATTTTTTATTATAAAAGTTTTATTATCATTAAATTTAATTTCTATGCATAGAAAGATGCATAATGGAACTTTTTTATTATAAAAGTGTTTTTCTCATTAAATTTAATTTCTATGGATAGAAAGATGCATAATGAATTTTTTTAATTATAAAAGTGTTATTATCATTAGTAAATTTGATTTCTATGCATAGAAAGATGCATAAATGATTTTTTTTAATTACAAAAGTGTTATTCTTATTAAAATTGATTTTTATGCATAGAAAGATGCATAAAGGAATTTTTATTATAAAAGTGTTATTCTTATAAAAATTAATTTTTATGCATAAATAGATGCATAAAGAAATTCTTTTTATTTTAAAAGTGTTATTTCTATTAAAATTAATTTTATGCATAAAAGGATTTTTTTAATAAAAGTGTTATTCCCATTGAAGTTGATTTTTATGCATAAATAGATGCATAAAGAATTTTTATATCAAAATTAGAATTCTCTTAAATTCTATGTTTAAATTCTATGAGTATTTGATAAATGAATAATTAAATACTCTAAGAGATAAATTTCTATCGTTTTATATTCACACGGATTGTCAAAAGAAAATTCAAGAAAAACTATCGAGATCAAAATATTCAAATAAATAATCAATTTATTCCTCATTAGAATTCATAACTAATTTAGAAATCAGTTAAGTGTATATTCAAAGAAAGAAAATTGATAAAATAGTAACTGAATTATCAAACCTTTTCGAGAAAGAAAGTTCAGGAAAAATCTTATCCGACTTGAACCTTGACTCAGACTATGATGACCAAGACCAAACTCTTTCGTTAGTTTCAAGGAAAGAAGATGTGACCAGTTTAGAAAAATACACTCAAATCTCCCGCCAAATCTGAAACTAAGTTTGAGACTCTTTCAATTGATCTGTGGATCAAGGTTACAGAATTAGAGGAATTCTGTTATGAAATTCAGAATTACGATCAAGAAGTTTTGGGGATACTGATTCAAGAAATACTTCTTGTATTCAAAAGAAAATCAAACACAAAACTTGCATAGAAACCCTGTTTTCTTAAAGGACTGTCTTACGCCAGAATGCTGGAGGGAGCATTTGGTATATGTTTTTCTAAGGGACATTCGATTGCAATAGCTGGGTGGGGAGTGTTCAAAGGACAGCTCACGCGGCAAAGCCTGCCCAGGTCTTGACCAGCCTCGGTACAGTTAAAATGGTACACTTCCGGTATGATGGACGAGGGCCGATGAAGCAGTCCTTGAGTGAAGTACCACGACACCTAAGGAGAATCTTGGAGGGTTCTGACCAAGTGATGCACGGGCTCACAATGCCTAGGACACCCATAAGATATGTATGATGGACGAAATGATTATGATGGACACCCATGCGTATGTCATGGAAGATATGTATGATGGATGAAATGATTATTGTAATCTGTTATACTGGATCTCGTTGCCTAACTAGTTGGTCTCAATGGAGAGTCTAGAGTGATACTATTTTTTGAGAAACAAGGGACTGGATGAAAATTTTGGGTTATGACATCTGTAAACCAAAATCTATTTGTCAATGTATTATTTTATATGTTAAAGTTCTAAAGAGGAGTGTGTGCATATCTGTATATTCGAAAGCAAAAGTTAAGAAAGGCATTCAATTATGGGTGGGTGAGTAATTGTCTCGTTCTATCGATTCCAGTGGTTGGGTGAGTAATTGTCTTGTTCTATCGATTCCAGTGGTTGGGTGGTGGCTAACCCATGAGCCGGATGGGGTTAAGCTGGAATCAGTGGAGTTTTAATAATTAAATTAAAATACACTTAGAATTTGAGTAGTTAAATAAAAACCTAAAGAATTTCTCAAATGAGCAAATCAACGGCTGTGCCTGATTTCGGTTAAGAAAAAAGCATTGACTTCCTCAAATGATTAGATCAACGGCTGTGCCTAATTTCGGTTAGGATAAAGCGTTGACTTCTTCAAATTAAGTCAGTGATAGTTTTCCTTCTATCTAGTTTAATCTCTTGACCCCGTTAGAAAATTCGTTAAGAAAATCAAAAAGGTGGAATCGTCCCCGTTTTTCGGGCAAGGAAAATTTTCCCGCCTTCGGTTTTGGAATGACCACCAGATTAGTCTCGTGTCCAAACTCGAGGGCGAGGCCCCGAGTGGGAAACCCTGCCCCGTGAAAGAGGAAGCTACTTCCGCACTGCTAGCAACCAGGAATCCCCGGTGCGCGGAGGGGGTAGAGGGGTCTCACAAAGTTTACCTCAAATCTTCCAAAGTTGTGATTCTTTAGCATACCTAGGCTTGTGTAACAATAATTTAGCCCAAGGTTGTGTTTATAAGAAAGCATTATGGGCCCAAGGCCATGGACAACTAGTAAGTAGGTGTGAACTCTTGGGTGGAGTATAAATACCAATGTAAATGAGATTATGGCTCATTCATGGTAATGTTATCTGTTCCAAGAATCAATGGTGAGCTTCTCCCGTGAGATGCTAAGTGGTGACTCCTTCATGATCCACTCCCTTGGTGAGGGACTAACCCACCCCTGTTACTTTCTTTCATTGGTATGAGAGCCTAGCTTTTGATCCATGAAAGAATCATGGCCATTCATGCTCTTCTTTATGCATAATGAATGCTTGAATGCTACACATAGCCATTCAATGCTATGTCTTGCATATTGGCATAAGTGAGCATAGCTTTTGGCACATTTGGGAGATTGAATACATACTTGGATGTTGTTGATGTATGTGGAAATGTATTGACATTGCCATGAGTGGATGTGATGAAGGAAGCACTATGAACCATGTATTATGATATGAATGAGCATGAGTCATGCTATAAATCAATTGTAAGTCAACTCTACTCATTTATTTGAGCTTGTAACCACATTCCACTCACGATTGTACCCCACTTTATTCCTAGAATCTAGAATGAAGTAAGGGTACCTTGGCATTTGGAGGAGAGGCCAAGGGGAGAATGTCTTGAATCTTCCTTGCCGTTAGTGCCGGGTAACGTGATAAGGAAGAGAATTAGGTACTTGGTGGTAAAGAAATGGCCTCAACTTTCACCTTGGATGGTGAAGGGGTGAGAAGTGCTTGGCCGAGAGATCGGCAAGCATCGATGCGCTTCATCGACCACTTCATTCGACTTGAGCAAACAAGCAAATCCTCTACATCGACTTCTTATGCAAAAGGACAAAATTGATGCCACATACTCAGATGGAAAAATGATTGAGGATTGATTTGCTTACAGTGGTCAAATGCATAAGGATTTTAATACTTGATTGAGATGCTTTGATTTGATTGAGATTTGGTGCAAAAAGAGGGGAGACTATGGCAAATTTTTTGCAAAATTTGCCTACTTGCAACCAGGACAAATCCTTGAATTTCTAGGGTTTTTAAAAAGCTTTTCAAATCTATCCTAAAAGCCCTTCAATCTACCCGAAAACCTCTTTCAAACAAGCTAAAGATCACTCAAATCAAAGTAGTATTGAGCGATCAAAGTCAAGAGTTGACTTTCAGCTAGAATAGTTGACTGGTCAAAGATTGTTGACTTTTTCAAATCTATTTTTGGGGATCCTTACTCGTCTCATCAAGAGCTTCGCATCGATATAAAGATCACCCAAATCGGATAAGAATTGAGCGGTTAACATCAAGAGTTGACTTTCAGTCCTGGTACAGTTGACTAGTCAAAGGTTGTTGCCTTTTTCGGATCTGTTTTTGGGGATTCTTATTTGTCTCGTCGAGAGCTTCGCGTCGATATAAAGATCACCCAAATCGGATACCGTTTGAATAGAGAAAAAAAAATCAAGTAAGTGGTCTTTGCAAGGAGGGATCAATTACGCGCATGGAAATGACTAGAGGAGGTCAAAACAAGGGAGCCCGGAATGAAAATGATCAAAGACAACTGAAAGCAATGATGGCAACGAGTTCATCAATGAGGAATGAAGAAAGTTCAACCATAAAAGCACCATCTCCAGATGAATCTCAGCCAGTGGAAATGCCTCAATCTTTGGGAACTACTCCGCTAACAGTGGACATGATGTTAATGGCTATGGAGAGTATGTTTCAAAGGATTGAAAATAACCAAATAAATTGGCAACAACAATTTGGTGAACACCTCATGGAACGGTTTGACAAGCGACACCACTACCTGGATGACGTGATGCAAAGAGGGTTAAAAGACTTGGAGAAAGCCATTAGTGAATTGGCTCCTCTCAAGCTCAAACCAAGAAGCCGATATGAATACAATGGATGGTGTACATTATGATGCCAAACATGATGGAAAGCCTTCTATGCCAGAAGAGATCAAAGTAAGACAAATGATGCCACCTCAAATGATGCCACATTCTTCTTACATGGACAAGGGCAAGAGACCTATGGGTGATGCTTCTTATGAGAGATCAAATGCCAGTATTCCAAGAACTTCATCCTTTATGCAAGATGCAAGAAGAGGGTATGAACAGAAGGGATTTAAAGATGCAGGTGATTGGCAATTAGAAGATGAGCAAATGCATAGACACTTGGGTGAAGGAAGAGGATTTGATGATCCAAGAGCACGGCAGAGGGGCTCAAGAATGCATGGTGATTTTGACAACAAAATCATATTTAATAAGTTCAAAGGAGAATCAAATTCTATCGAAGACTTTGAAGAGTGGGCAAACAAGATGGATCTCTACTTCGAAATCAGCCCAAGGAGCGAGATTGCCAAAGTCTACTTCGCCTCACTTTATCTTGAAGGTTTTGCTCACACTTAGTGGAGGAGAAAGCAATCTCATGGTTATGTCATCACTACTTGGGAAGAATTCAAGAATGACATGGTAGAAGAGTTTACTTCTCGCATGCAAAGGGACAATCACATTGTGAAATGGGACAAGCTAGAGCAAATCACTACCATGAAGGAATATTCTCACAAGTTTCTAAAGCTTCTATTATACTTGGACGACTTTGATGAGCATTATCTTGTTGTCAAGTATATAAGGGGCTTGAAAGCTCCTATTGGTGGTGATGTCAAGTCTCATGAACCCGCCACTTTGAAGAAGGCAATGATGCTTGTAGAAATCCATGAAGAGAAGTACTTGACAAAGTGGGCTAGCAAAGGGAATATCAAAGGGGAAGTGATCACAAGGACTGAAATGGGTTCTCATGCAAACACAAGACCTAATCTTCCAAGATTTCCTACCGTGTATGGTAGAGGGTCTAATAGACTTCCATTTAAACCACCATTTATGTCCAACAAAGCTACATACAATGAGTCCAAGCCAGCAAATGGGGGTTCAAAAAGCAAGGTTATCAAGGAGGACCGTTTGCATGAAATGAGGCTCAAAGGTCTATGTTTCAAATGTGGAGAAAAATGGAACAAGGATCACTTCAAAGTATGCAAATCCAAGGATATTTCCATAAGCTACATTATCACTGAGGACAATGCTAATCATGAGGAGGAGGAATTCCTTGAATGCAATGATGCCTTAGGATGGGGAGATCCTAATGAGGGTGGAGGTTCTCATGACGATGGTTTTGATGAAGAAAAATCCTGAGTTTCCTTTTGATCCGGGTGGAAAACTAAAGTTTGCTCATGACAAAATGGATGATGGGATGCCTCTATGCATGTGGAATGAAAACAATAGTGCACATACTACCTTGTGTACAATCTCTCATGATGCTGATGCGGGAAGTAAGGGTGCCAACACATCGAGATTGAAGATCAAGGTGAATGGAAGAACAGCATATGCACTCATTGATACTGGAAGCACGCATAGTTTTGTCAATAAAAGGTCTTTGAACACTCTCAAAATGCAACGAACTTCTTTACCAAACAAGCACATGGTGCAAGTGCCAATGGTGATTCAATGGGTTGCAATATGAAGTGTCAAAGTACAGAATTGGAGTTGTCCAAGAACTACTCTTGCAAAGTTGATCTTTTGGTGATTGAGTTGGGACCAATTGGCATAGTACTTGGATGTGATTGGCTGTCCACTTTGAACTCTTTTACCATGAACTTACAGAAAAGTTTCATGAGTTTTGTGCATCATGGAGGGGTTATTACATTGAATGGAATGCAAGGGTCCAAGCTCTTCATGATCAATGCTACTCAAATGAAGAAAGAGTTCAAGAAAGAGGGCTATGTTTATGTACTACAGCTTTGCAAAGAGGAAGAAAATAGCAAAAATGTGGACATGGTTAAGCTACTCAAGGATTATGAAGATGTGTTTACCATGCCAAAATCAATGCCGCCAAAGAGAAGTGTTGATCACGCTATTGATTTGGAACCAAATGCCAAACCAATCAACAAGCCTCCCTATCGTTTGTCAAAGGTTGAAAAGGAAGAGGTGGCAAAGCAAGTCAAAGAACTCATTGACATGGGATGGGTTGAACCAAGTCAATCTCCTTTTGCTTCTCCGGTGCTACTTGTGAAGAAAAAGGATGGTACTTTCCGCATGTGCATTGATTACCGTGATTTGAATAAGATCACCATCAAAAATCGATTTCCAATACCAAGGGTGGATGATCTTTTGGATGAGTTGAAGGGTGTCACATGCTTTTCAAAGATTGATTTGCATTCCGGATACCATCAAATAAGGATGAAAAGTGGTGATGACTTCAAAACAGCATTTCGTACGGAAAGGGGTCTTTACCAATTCATGGTTATGCCGTTTGGATTATGCAATGCACCGGCAACTTTTCAAGCATTGAAAGTGCTTCAACCTTTCCTCTACAAGTTTGTATTGGTCTTTTTCGACGACATACTTATCTATAGCAAAGATGAGGAAGTGCATTTGAAGCACGTGAAAGAGGTTTTGGAGGTCTTGAGGCAAAACAAGTTGTATGTTAAGGAGACAAAATGTACCTTCATGGCACATGAGGTGGAATATTTGGGTCACATTGTGAGCAAGGATGGCATTTGTGTGGATCCAAAGAAAGTGGAATGTATTAGGAATTGGCCGGTTCCTTCAAACACTACTCAATTGAGGGGATTTTTGGGGTTATCTTCATTCGATAGGCGCTTTATTGCCCACTATGCAGAAATTGTAGCCCCAATGAGGACGGACAAATTGAAGAAGGAAACCTTCTTTTGGGATGCCATTGCCAACAAAAGCTTTCAAGATATGAAGAAGATGCTCACATCAGCACCTATTTTTGTATGTCCAGACTTCACCAAACCTTTCACAATAAGGGCGGATGCAAGTGGAAGAGGGATTGGTGCGTCACCCACAGATATCCGGATAAGAGACTAATCCGTCGGTTGTTCCAAAACCGAACCCGGAAAAACTTCCTTTACCGGAAAGCACGGGCGATTCCACCAAGATAACTTTTTACTCTAACGTAGTCAAAATCATTTCTGATCGAGCTGATCCAATTACATCTATAAGATACTTGGTCAGATCAAGGAAGAAACTTGCACTTGGATCATTGGGATCAATGCTTTTTTCCCCATTCAAGAGGCATAGCTGTTGTTCCTATCCATAGAACAGTTACTGTCCGGGATTTATTTTATCTATCGTAAAAACAAAAGTTTGAGTCTCGATTTACGAATCCATCAGTCCTGCCTAACCCCATCCCCAGTCCCATGGGTTAGCCAACCGCCCCACCACTGTAGTGATGGGATCCAATTAAGAATTTGGTTAGGTTTTGTCCCGGGTACCAAGGAAAAGAGTTCCAAGGCCCCCTAGTCGGATGTTCATGCAAAAATAAAACTAGTCACACCACTCACACACCCAATATGAAATTGCCTTTTCACAGATTCAATCCTTTAATAAAACAATCCTTTAATAAAACCATAGTATCACTGATCACCATCTTCCAATTTATCCAGTTGATTCTTAATTTTCCCATCATTCCTTCAGAGTATCTATGGCATCATTGGCAACTAGGACGCTCACCACCTGTCCACTCAGTGGCCGTTTCCTAATTCCTAGCCCATAATACTCGACAATATAATCACTTATCAAGATGGACTCTCGTTGAAGATCAGCAAGATCAACCAACAGATCCATATAAAGAGCCATGGACTCATCCATTGAAGACCAGCAAGGTCAATCAACCAGATCCATGCCCGATTTCAGAAAACAACTCCTACTCTTGTTCCAATATCTTCCTCGACGCACGCGTGGGTATCCTAGGTGACCCAGAGCTCGAGCACCGTATGGTCAGCACCCTCTAGGATCCTTCGCAGGTGACCTAGTGCTTCACTCATAGGCCGCTTCCTTGGCCCCTCATCCATCGTACCGGAAGCTCACCATTTTAATCGCACCGAGGCTGGTCGGCCGACCTTGCTACGCGAGACGTCCTTCATTGACTCTCCGTCACAGCAGTTGCAACTTTATCAGTTAGGTCTCCATGACCTTAATCACAAGATGGTCAAAATGCTCCCCCAGCATTCTTGACATAAAACAGTCATTTACAAACAGCATTTACAAACAGTTTACAATACAGTTTCTATTTTAACTTTCATTTTTCCACATTATCCCTCATCAATCCACATTACCTGTTCCATATTCCATTTATATGTATACTCATCCCATCACATCACATTATCCCTCATCAATCCACATTACCTATTCCATATTCCATTTATATGTATACTCATCCCATCACATCATTTTCCATCTCATCACTTCAGATTCCTTCACATCACATATCATATATTCACATCCATACATATATTCACGTCCACATCCACATTGACATCCATACATCCACATCTACATCCGTACATCCACATTGACATCCATACATCCACATCTACATCCATACATCTATTTTCACATCCACATCTACATGCACATTCATGCATCCACATCCATACATCCACATCTACATGCACATTCACATCCATACATCCACATCTATATGCGTACATTCACATCTACATGCATACATCCACATCTCTATGCATATATCCACATCCACATTCACATTCACCTCCATACATCTACATCTACATGCATACATCCACCTCCACATTCACATCCACATCTATACATCTACATCTACATGCATACATCCACCTCCACATCCACATCCACATCTATACATCTACATCTACATGCATACATCCACATCTCCATTCACATCTACATCTATACATCTACATCTACATGCATACATTCACATCTCCATTCACATCTACATGCATACATTCACATCTCCATTCACATCTACATCTACATCTACATGCATACATCCACTTCCACATCCACATCCACATCTATACATCTACATCTACAAGCATACATCCACATCTCCATTCACATCCACATCTATACATCTACATCTACATGCATCCATCCACATCTCCATTTACATCCTCATCTATACATCTACTTCTGCATGCATACATCCACATCTCCATGCATACATCCACCTCCACATTCACACTCACATCCATACATCTACATCTACATGCAAACATCCACATCTCCATGCATAATAAAATTCTTTTAATTAATCTAGGATGATAGTTCCTAGAATATGGTAGGAAATCCTCTTTTCATGCTTTGAATGAAATTATTTTATGTGTATATTTTTATAAAATTTTGCCATAGCTCCGCTACTATAACTAATAAATCTCAATTATTTTAAAAGATAGGTTATCTTTAAGGGAATGATTAGAATGATCCCTAATTGGATCATTAACCCTTAATGGATTAAATAAAAAAATAATCATAAACTAAAAGCATAGATAAAAAAAACTATTAATTTATTCTCAAGCATAGATTAAGCTTGGATTAAGAAAAAGCTTTATGAAAAGCTTCATTTGGATTGAGAATGGTCATGACTATGACCATTTCTTAAGTGAGAGAGAGAAAAACCATTAGAATTAAACATAAATGGAAATTTATGTAATTCTTTACTATCATTAATTAATTTACTTCAGTAGCATTTCAAAAACCATACCAATTAAGCTTCTCAAGCTTGAGAGGGGTTGAGAAGAGAGAATCATTGAGAAATTATAGAAAAGATCAAAATTCACTATACTTATCTTATAATTTTCTTGATTCTTTGTTCACGGTAGAGGCCCCCAACCAATCAATTGGTTTAGTATGTTGATGGAGCCACCAATGGGGATTGAAGAAAAAGAGAAGTATCAAAACTAGTGAATTATTAAAGAATTCACAGTTCTTGGCTTAGGTAGAGTAGAGTAACAATGCATAAGACACTATATTTTTTTCAACAAGGGGAGGATTCTATTTATAGGAAAAATTGAGCTCCTAACCAAACAAACTGATTCTAGAATTTCCCAAGTCAGTTTGGTTGAATTTGGACTAGATTTGGACCTAGTTTGGTTACTTTTTGATTCGATTTGGTTCCATTTTGATTTGGTTTGGTTCAAGAGAGATGAGAGATAAAAATATCACATTATTTTTGAGTTTAAAACTCATTCAAGCATGTGAAATATGTACCTCCTTTAAAGAACTCCCCTTCCTTACATATGTGTCAAAATTTTATTGCTTATAGTTTTTTACTAATAAACCTTGTACATTTTCAACTCTTCATCTTATGTGAAATATGCACCTTCTTTAAAGAACTCTCCTTCCTTACATATGTGTCAAAATTTTATTGTTCATAGTTTTTTTTAACTAATAAACCTTGTACATTTTCAACTCTTCATCTTATGTGAAATATGCACCTTCTTTAAAGAACTCCCCTTCCTTACATATGTGTCAAAATTTTATTGCTCATAGTTTTTTACTAATAAACCTTGTACATTTTCAACTCTTCATATTATGTGAAATATGCACCTTCTTTAAAGAACTCCCCTTCCTTACATATGTGTCAAAATTTTATTGCTCATAGTTTTTTTCTAATAAACCTTGTACATTTTCAACTCTTCATCTTATGTGAGCATTTACTCATTTTTGGGTATCTTCTTTTACAAATTGGATTTATCTCCTCCCTACAGGTGGATTAATGCTATTGGCCCATAAGAACCTTAATTGGACCATAATCCAAAGATTTCTGAAAATCTAGACCCTTAGACTAAGGTTCTTTATACCTATCTCCAATTAATTCCAATTGCACATTCAAAAATTCTTTTTGAATTTTTGTTTCAGGGAAACTTATTTTAATAAGGTGAGATATTTTTTTATCCAAAAATATTCAAAATCTAAATATTCTTTCTCTAGAATATTTTCTCTCTCTAGGTTAAAACAGCCACAAACAAGATCTCTTATATTTCAGAAAAGGAATTGATTACAGGGGAATATGCTAGACATCAAAAAGGGGTTGGGGGAGGAATCTTACATTCTACTCCACTTAAAAAATGCGAGATGTCCTCATCTCGCAAACTGGGATGATTTCGCAAGATGCACGAATATGAGACTTAGAGAAAAATTTTTAATCAAGATTAACCACCAAGAAAAGTCTTAAAGAAAGCAAGATAAGAACAAGATTTAAACTTTATTCATTCTCGGAACTTATACAGTAAAGATAGAAGAACTCTTTACACTTCCATAAGCCCGTCCATCATATGGTCACAAAAGCAGCACTCACAAGCTGCACAAGTATAGGGTAACTCATCTATGGGGATGATTCTGCTGGTTATTGCCGCACCTATCTCAGTGGTATGAGGTGATCTAAAAAAGGACCTCTGAGAGGCAAGCCAAAAACAGGGTAAAGGCATATCTTCTCATGAGGAAGAAAACACGCTAGTAAGAAGACCCGCTCAAAAAACCCAAGATGCCTTGATCTCATGATGCAGTAGTATCGGGGACCCAAACCTAAAGCTTCAATAACCATGGCCAAGCGGACATTGTTACGAAAGTGCTGCTGATCCCAGGGTGTTACCCTAGTTATGTTTTGATAGGTCCGCCATTTGGTCTGAGCTACAGAAGTTCCTAGGTGAGGAAAAAGTGAGCGCTCATACTGTTCTATAAAGTCTTTCTTCACAGACTCTCTTGCGTCTTGAAGGTGAGAAATCATCAGGGATAAAACTAATTCCTGTTGCCAAGCCATGAAGGAGATTAAGAAAGAAAGGAGATTGATGGGAGTAAGATTACTGTGAGCGACAAGTAAAAGTTACGACTTATATAAAGGAAGGAGCTAGCGTAACCTAGAAGCCAACGGTAACTTGCCACTGAAGTTTTACCGTCTTTCCACCATGATTTGTATTTGACACATTTTCCTATAGAAGGCATTAAGAATTTTGAGACAAGGAGATAAAAGAAGCTTGTAGGCTAAGTCACCTACTTTCATTGAATTCAGATATAAGGGTCACAATATCTGGGGGATAACTTCTTATACTCCCCAAGAGATAAAGAAGTTCTTTTGGGCCGTACTCGAATGAAAACCAAAACCTTGGTATCCAAAACACCGATTCTCACTTCTGAACTCATTGTTCTAAATCCTTAAAACAAGTGGGACTCTTGAGAAGTATTCTAGGGAAAGGGTCTTCCTTTTTTTAAACAGAAACTTTCTTTTATTTTAGAGAGGGAATAATTATAAGATCAGAAAGGGAGATTCTTACTCATGTATACCTCGAAGACTGGGGAGGAATCTTACAGTGCCGGTCATGTCAATTGAACAAGGATCCTACATATAAACCGGGAGGTTTGCTTCAGCCATTGCCCATTCCCGAAGGCAAATGGAGTCATATATCAATGGATTTCATTACTAACCTTCCGTGCACAAAGAAAGGGTGGGACAGCTTGTATGTTGTGGTGGATAGATTGACCAAAGTGGTCCATTTCATTCCTTCCAAGGTCACATATTCAGCCCAAAATGTTGCCAAGCAATTTGTTGACAGGGTTTTCAAGTTGCATGGTATGCCGTCACAAATTGTGAGTGATCGTGATGTAAAATTCATGAGCACTTTTTGGAGAACATTGTTTGAATATATGGGAACCAAGCTTACTCCAAGCACCGCCTATCATCCCGAAACCGATGGTCAAACAGAAAGAGTAAACAAATGGGTGGAAACATATCTAGGCCACTATTGTCATGATACTCAAAGCACATGGGATGATTGGTTACCTTTGGCTGAGTTTGCTTACAACTCAACATATCATGTGAGCATTGGCATGTCACCCTTTGAGGCTTTATATGGTTACAAGGTCAATTTGCCTATGTTGGTGGGTACATATGAGACTTCTAACCATAATGCCAAGGAAGAAGCTGAAAGGATGCAAGCTTTGTTGCAACAATGCAAAAGTAATTTGAAGGTTGCACAAGAGAAAATGAGACAATATGCCAATGTTCATTGAAGACCATTGGAATTCAAAGTGGGAGATTGGGTTCTTTTGAGAATACCAAAGTCAAGATATGCGTCTTTGAAGGGAAGCACCAACACCAAGCTAGCTCATCGCTATTATGGTCCTTATCAAGTGATACGAAGAGTTGGGGAGGTTTCATATCAACTCTTACTTCCATCTACAACAAAGATTCATGATGTGTTTCATGTCTCTCACTTGAAAGGATATGTGGGTATGATCGATCAAATGGTTGATGAGTTACCTCCAATGAATGAAGAGGGAATGATTGAATACATTCCAGAAGCTATCTTGGGTACAAGGAAAAAGGTACTTCGCACTCGTACCTTGGTGGAGTATCTTGTTCAATGGAAAGGTTTACCTAAGGAAGAAGCTTCATGGCAACCTATTTCAGCATTGGAGGGATATGAAGCATTGATAGAGCAATATGGGTTGGTGTAAATTCAGCCACATGGAACATTCTTCTCCGAATTTGGGGTATTCATTTGAGGTTTCGAGGACGAAACCATTGGGGAAGGGATGGTTTGTAAGAAAGCATTATGGGCCCAAGGCCATGGACAACTAGTAAGTAGGTGTGAACTCTTGGGTGGAGTATAAATACCAATGTAAATGGGATTATGGCTCATTCATGATAATGTTATCTATTCCAAGAATCAATGGTGAGCTTCTCCCGTGAGATGCTAAGTGGTGACTCCATGAGCCACTCCCTTGGTGGTGAGGGACTAACCCACCCCTGTTACTTTCTTTCATTGTGGTTCTTTACAATACCTAGACCCATCCAATGAGTTGTCAGGGGAATTTATCCTCGAAAATTGCCAATTGCTCTTACTTTTTATTTTTATTTTTTGAATTGAGGTCAGAGACAAGCATACTTGTTATGAGACTTGAATAGAGAAACGCTTTTGTCATTAGCTTTGTCATCCTAGCCTCATAGATGGTTTCACTACTTCGTTTGATATGGACTTCCAATTGAAGGGCACATACCATTTGTTGGGTAATGATCTTGGATTTCTCAAGGAACCTTTTGGAAGGTCACATTCTTCCTCAAATTGTAGGCCTTTAATATCTCAACCTCTCTCACAATACATTAAGTGGATCGATGCCTAGCAGTTTGGGGGATCTCTCATGTACCTTGAAATCCTAGGATCTTTCTGATAGCCAACTCATAGGAAGCATCCCACCCGAGTTGTGCTTGCTCCACTTCCTTGAAGCCCTGTATCTTTAAAAGAACCATCTTAAGGGACCCATACCACAATGTTTCACTCACTTGCCCACCTTCAATTTATGCATCATATTTTGCAAAAATGTTGTGCTTGCTCCACTTCCTTGAAGCCCTGTATCTTTAAAAGAACCATCTTAAGGGACCCATACCACAATGTTTCACTCACTTGCCCACCTTCAATGCATCATATTTTGCAAAAATGTTGTGTGGCTCTCCTCTTCCAATGTCCTCCAAATAAGAAGGAAAGCGGTTGTCCTATCAGTGAAGGTGGGCATCCTCTCACTCTACTTTCCAAGGTGGGCATCCTCTCACTCTACTTTCCAAGATGAAGGAGATTATGTACCTAGAAGGCCTTACCACCATAGGTTACCCCCTAGGCTTCTTGCTCATGGGCTTCCTTCTCCACTTTGTTTTTTGAAGGACCTGAAATCTTCACTTTCATCATAGGCAGAGTCTCCTATGTAATGTACAAACATATGAAGTTTTTATGCGACCTTAAGTGTGAAGATCTTTTTCCTTAGTATACGATGCGAGGTAATGAATTGATAATTTTATCTCTCTCTCTCTCTCTCTCTCTCTCTCTCTCTCTCATGACTCAATGCAAATAAACAAGTTTTGATTAAGTACACAAAAACGCTTTTTTAGGCACCAGATGTTGAACCATGCTTGAGCATATATCTCATGAAACTTTCGTTTTCACGATCTAGCGAACGATAATTTAGGGATTTTATGGGTTGGAATCTTTGACTTATCCATAGCCATTACCACATTTAATACATTCTACCACCACTGAACATATAGTTGGCACACACATGAAGCAAAAAGATAGCATAAGTGGCATCACTATTTAGTTACCATGAAGAAAAAATTCTAGATATAGCTTGATGCTTTAGAATTGGGTCCCTCATTCTAGTAGTAGACCTTGTGTTAGGGATACCAAACATATCATTGGTGAAGATGCTGATATATTGTGTAAAAGATGCATCTTGCCCTATAAAGGCCTTCACTCCTCCCTTAAATCTTTGGGCATAGATAGCACAATAGGCATAGACAGCACAATAGGCATAGACAGCACAATAGGCATTAATATTGGCACCAAGATAGAATTCCTCACATGAATCATGCTTCAAAATCTCCTCTTCTCTAGTAAGTGACATGGTGTTATGAATAAGAGACACATCATTGAATATAGTGTGTGAGAGATATATCTTGCCCTTTTGAGGGCTTTACTCCTCCCTTAATTTGTGCAAAGGTAACATAAGAGAAATTTCTATTTACTAGGCAGTAAGGTAGACCTCCATATACAAATTTATGCTATGTGAGCTCCTCCTTTCTAGGGGGACACATGGTGTTGTGGATTATATACACACGTTTCACAAAAAAGCCAATATAGTGTGCCAGAGAGGCATCATTTTGGATGCAAGGTTGCAATCCTCACTTTTACTATACAAAGACATCAAGGTTTATAAGATTTTCCCATGGAATTTAACACATTATAATCCTCACAAAATTACTAGAATAAAATAAAATATTGTTACCATAATTGATTCTAGTCTATGTAATAAAAAATGTCACTCGTCACATTTTCACGATTTTGACTAATTATCATTTTTTCTAATATGCCAATAGAGCATTCATTTAGGATCCTTCTATGTACTCAAGTTGGTAAGGTAACACCAAGGTTGTAATCTTGATTCTGGCTTGCTATGGCTAGGAGAAACACATGAAAATAAAGTGACACTTGGACTAAGCTACCGTGTACATTGGCTTAGAGTCAAAAAGAGGTGAATACATTAAAAAATGCCCGATCAAATAAGGGGGTATTTTTTTTGGTGATCATTTCTCCATGATCAAAGTGACTCTTTGGCAAGCATTCTCTCTCTACCCCTCTTCATCTCGCTCTCTCTCTCTCTCTAAATCTTACAAACTCTATAACCTTTAGCATCATAGTTTTTCCTTTAGTACTTATGTAACAAGGAAAAAAATAGAGATCAAGGAGTGAAATCATTCTCTAAACTTGTGATGAGATAAAGGGTTGGAAAAGCAGGCAAGAGTGATGCTCAACTCACTATTTAGATGATCTATGCAGGAGAAAAGACAAGACGCAACATGGTTCCCTTAAGGAACGCCCAATCCACCTTTTTTCTTCTTGAAGTCAAGAAGCAATACCGCAGCGTCCTCTCCTCTAAATCTAGCAAGGGTTGTCAACTCCCATAAGGTGATGATGTTATACAAGATGTTGTGGTCCTAGATGAAGCATGTCTACATGGAATGAATGAGATTTGAGAGGGACGGCTAGGCCGGAAAGCTACTTGCCTTGGCAGGGATCTTATAGGCCATCCCTAAAAGGGTGATCCGCTACCATCAAACCTCAAAGCAGCCACCACCTCCTTCGGGATAAGGCATATAATAAGACCCTCGACCAAGCACTCCAAAAGGGAGCCTGTTTGCACCTCATTGAGAGTGCTCCTTAGGCCAACTCCCATGAGATCCTAGTGATGAAGAAAGGGGAAAATTGACAATGTTATGAGACTGACAGGAAACACTAAAAGGTAAGACTCTGAAAGGGATCCTTTTTGCACAACCTCATTTTGAGAGTGGTCCTTAGGCCAGGCCAACTCCCATGAGATCTTAGTGACAAAGAAAGGGGAAAACTGACAATGTTATGAGACTGATAAGAAACACTAAAGGTAAGACTTTGAAAGGGAGCATGTTTTCACAACCTCATTAAGAGTGGTCCTTAGGCCATCTCCCATGAGATCTTACTGTGATGAAGAACATGGAAAAGGTAAGACTCTGAAAGGGAGCCTATTTGCACAACCTCATTGAGAGTTAGCTCCCATGAGATCTTAGTGATGAAAAAAGGGAAAAACTCACAGTGTTATGAGGCTGACACTAAAAGGTAAGACTCCCATGAGATTTGAGAGGGAGGGCTAGACACGCAACTTGCTTGCCTTGGCAGGGATCTTATAGGCCATCCCTGAAAGGGTGATCTGCTACCATTGAACCTCAAGGCAACTGCTGCCACCTCCTTCGGCATAAGGCATATAATAAGACCCTTGACCAAGCACTCAGAAAGGGAGCCTGTTGGTCCTTAGGCCAACACCCAGGAGATCTTAGTGATGAAGAAAGGGGAAAACTGATAGTGTTATGAGGCTGACAAGAAACACTAAAAGGTAAGACTAGGAAAGATTATTTATATATATGGGAAGTCCTTGCACTATAGAAAGAATGTAGAAACTAGCCAAGGTCATGGGGCTTTGCCTAACCGCACTCGAGAGTATAAAACAACTCAAACTCAAAAGCTAATCTTCCATAACCTAGCTAAAAATTGCATAGGCAAGGTGTGTCATTCATCACGTGAACGCTTGTGCTCGGAGTCTCGTAGGAGACGATGTTTCCGTGTAGCCACAATCCAAAATCCATTCCAATGACATCGCTGCACTCCAATGGAAGCTCGACCCTCCTCTCTCACTCAATCTCCCTCTCTCACATGAACTCATGCATACACAAAAAGAGCATATAGTAGCTCTAATTGAATTAGGCAAGCAAGTAAGATACATAAGAGAGCAAGAGAGTAGAGAAGAAGAGCACTTTATTAGTTGCATAAGAGAATGAATAGTGAGAATACAAAATGACTCTTATCTTGTTCCCCAACCTTCACACCTTAGGCATCCATACTTAAAATATACGTCCATGGCTATCTAGAGCTGCTTAGGCTTGTGCAAAAACTTTGATCTAAGACTCTGTTGGTGTCTCGTCACACAGGACCCCGCACTTAACGTGGTTTCGGACCACCTAAGAGGAGACGAGACTACTGCAGCTGCACCCAATGCAATAAGCCAACATGAGAATGTTGAGCTACTATATCTGCCTAAGTGCAGGGAGATTGAGCATGAACAAAGGCAGGCTAGTTCCTATGTCTATCTAGATTCTAGACAAATTATCACATCTAGATAGGAATGACTTAACACAAGCTTGAACAACCCCTGCTACTTATCACTTCATGTAAATTCTCATTCAAAATTTAAACTTTTTGGCAGCCCAATAGCTTTGCATTTAAAATTAGAATGTACTGACTAAGCCATGCATGAAATATAAAAGAGGCTCCACCTCCTCCTCATATAAATCCACATTTGCATGCATATTCAACATGCTGGAGCTTGTGTGATGAGTGCTATGAACATCTCAAATTTTATCAATTTTGAGAGGAGAAATGCTAGACCCAGATATGCCACGACTATGGTAATAAGAAGAGAACGATCAACTCATTGGGGAAGAGCCTTAAGGACAAGGCCTTCAGAGAACAATGGATATGGCATTACGAGAGAAGTTAATAAATTTTGCATCGCGTGCTCACGTGCTATGGAGAAATGGATAGAGAGGTATAACCTAGCAAAGATCAAAAGAGACTGAGATCATTTGAATTTTAGAAAGAATTGAACAACCCGAGCATTGCCATACCTAGATTCACTCACTCAACTTCCAAAATTTCACTGTAGTAGATGGCTTCATCAAACCATACAATAAGAAAAACCATAACATTAATAACCTTAGATGTTATGGCGCGATAGATTGGGCAAGAGTTGGGTAGGGTCAGCCATGGCAAGATGCAATCTGAATGGTAGAAATGCTTACAAGGCATCTCTCTCACTTCTACTCCATAACTATGTTGAATGGTTGTTGAGCCTTAGATACCTGACATGGGCATCATTACTAAAAAACGTCGATTTATTAGGTCAACCAACACTCACGGCTCATCCTGAAAGAATTCCATTCACACAAAACTTGAACCTTAGATACTTTCATTGTGGAGCCTTAGAAATATAACCTACATACGTTGGCTTCATCACTTCTATGTGCAAGTATCTAAGGTTCCAAATCATAGCATAACTATCAGCATGGAGAGTGCCATTAGCCTTACCACACCACCTGTAAAAACCACTACGGCTGTAGTGCAGTCAAAACCATCCTACTTTCCAAGAGGGATGTTCCGGATACAGGACATGTCGCTCCTGTTGCCACTTGTTCTACCGCCACAACCACCACAGGCCAAAATCAACGAAGTACTGATTTAGGAGCCATGTGCAAGGGTGATATGGTGCGTGAGGTAGCAATTCATAATGATTATTATGAGGAGGCCATAGAGATTGCACTAGAGTTTTATGTCTTACAAAATAACATGCAGTGTTAGTGTTCCAAACCATGGTGCAATGGAGAGGTAAAGATGTGAACTTCAGTATAAGAAGGGGATCACTATAATATTTTGGTTGTGGTGGACCTCATCGAATAGCAGACTATCCTTAACAAGAATGTGGTTCATGCGCATCAAACTCAGCCAATGGTAGCACCGCCTAATGACATGCCAAAACTTACTTGTGTTAAGTGTGGGGTTGATCATTTGATTAAAGACTATCCATATCGCGCTAGTAGTTTCATTTCCACCTTTAACTAGGCCACTATTCGGACCATAAGTGTGCAAACTGGGAACATCACACCACTGAATGTCCTAACACGAGCCCAAGCTAAACAAGAGGATAAAGGAAAGAACCCAACAGGTGCTACAACCTCTAGAACTGGCAAAAGTAGGAGAGTGAAAAAAGTAGATAAGGGTGACTCTATGGTCACAATCCAGGATGGGTCTAAAGAAGATACTATTGACACTGGATCTACCCAATCAAAGGAAGAAAGTGAAAGAGTCCCAAAATCAAATGAGCGTACCCAAGAGGCACAAAGAGAGAGACTAGTAACCCCTAAGGGGACCGATGAATACCCAAAATCAAATGAGCGTACCCAAGAGGCACAAAGAGAGAGACTAGTAACCCCTAAGGGTACCAGTGAATACCCAAATGTTGAGGAAGAGATAAGAAAGCTTGAAGAAGCTAAGGCCCTAGTGGAGGAGAGCCAATGAATTCATGAAGCCAAATTAAGGGCTAACAGGGCAAGGGATACAATGTATCCAAGAAACGAGCTAATAAGCGAAAGGAAATTGGATGTGCCTACTCCAATTCTAGAAGAGTCAGAGGAAAAGGAACTCATCGCTCTCAAAGAATTCAAGGATTGCTTTTCCTGGGAATACACAGAGATGAAGGATTCACCACCCAAAGTGGTACAACACATGATCCCAACATGGAAGGATCAAGACCAACTAGGTAGAAACCGTGCAAGATAAATAAAAATATGCAGCAATTATGAAGGAGGAAATTGACAAACTCATTGTTGTAGATTTCATCTACAAGATCGAGCACACTAATTAGCTCTCACCAGTCGTGATAGTGCAAAATAAGAATTAAAACTTAGGGTCTGCGTTGATCTCAAAAATGTCAATGCAGCTACTAGGAATGACCATTACCCATTACCATATACCGAACACGTATTGGAGCGGGTGGTTTTGGTGAAGAGGCATACAACTTCTTGGATAGATTTTTAGGCGGTAATCAGGTGTCCGTAAGTAGCACCATAAGAGTAGCACAAAATAGCCTTCAATACAATGTCGAGAACATATGCTTAGGTTATGCCTTTTGGCCTTACCAAGGCCCTAGCAACTTTCCAACGATGGATGTGCATAGCCTTCAAAGACTACTTGCAATTGTGGTTGGAGGTATTCATTGATGATCTGTGTGCACACTCACGATGGTTAGACCATCTGGCTTGTTTGAGGAAGGTGTTTGAATGATGTGGATTGTATCGTATATCCTTAAACCGTTCGAAATGCCAATTCTGGGTCAAACATGGTGTGATCTTAGGACACGTCGTCTCTAAGAACGGTATTTCCATAGATGAAAGTAAGGTAAAAATGATCTTCGAATTACCCCAAGCGTACAGAGGTTTATGGGCCACATTGGGTATTATCGTAACTTCATAATATTGTATGCTGAAATTGCAAGACCATTATATAGACTACTCATTGTCTTTGAATGGACTGAGGAATGCCAAGAAATGTATGATAGGTTGAAGAAAGAGCTGGCCAGGGCACCAATTCTCAGACCACCCAACTAGGATCTTATATTCTATGTGCACAACATCGATGCATCAATCTTTGCAATAGGATGTGTATTGGCACAGCCTAGTGCGTTCAAATTGGATTACCCAGTCTGCTTCGCTAGTTGTTAATTAAATGATGCAAAGATAAATTACACCACTGTGGAGCAGGAAGGGTTGGCCATGATTTATGCTGTCAAGAAATATCGACATTGCCTATTGGCCAACAAATTTATTTTTTTTGTGGACCATTAGGCGCTATTATACTTGGTGAATAAGCCTTTCACTATACGGGAAGAATCACATGCTGGTTGCTCCTACTCTTGGAATTCGACTTCACAGTCATCACAAGAAAAGGGACACAACATGTGTTGGCCGATCACCACATGTGGAATTCCAGATGGGGAACCTACAACAAGTATTTATGACGATCTCCTAGATGCTTGTTTATTCAAACTGGATATGGTGCCTGAATGGAATGAGGAGATATCAGACTATCTAGCTTATGGTTTCCCTGTATAAGAACACCTTTGAATAAGGACAAAATGTGTTATCTTATTAAGTTAGCCGCGCTTTACTAATTGCACAAGCTACGTAAGGATCACAATATCCTAAGAAGATATGTGTGGGAAGATGAATTTGTCACAATACTAGAAAGGCACACTTAGGAATAGCCGGAGAACACTTCGTGTGGGCGATGTTACAGCTCGCAAAGTGCTTCAAGCAGGACTATGGTGGCCCATGTTATTCACAAATGCCATGGAGTTTGTAAAATGATGTGAGGAGTGTCAAAGATTTGCTATTCCACAACAAAGAGACAAGATGCCGCTCACCCCTGTGATTGTAAGACAACCTTTTGAGAAGGAAGTATTGATTTTACGCATCCGTCACACAAGCTTGATATGTGATCATGGCCACAAACTATTTCACAAAATGGGTAGAGGTAAGAGCCTCTAAATGAGCTGATGCACGGCTAAGGTCTTATATGAACAAATCATTTCTAGATTTGGCTGCCCACGGGAATTAGTCAATGATCAGGGATCACATTTCATTGATGAGGTGATTGAGCACTTACTCGTTGGACTCCTTGTAGTCCATTGGAAGACATTACCCTATTATCCGCAAGCAAATGGTCAAGTGGAAAGTACAAATAATATTTTGTGTACTATCTTGACAAAAACATTAGAAGCTAGCCACACGGATTGGGAACATAAGCTAACTGCAACTTTATGGGCATATCGAACATCGTATAAGGTAGTGAGCGATGGGGTATACTCCCTTCGTCTAGCTTATGGTGTTGAGGCGGTGATGTCTATGGAGGGAGTACTTAGTACGAATTGTTGTACAAGAGAGCTTAACCAAAAATGCATTAGCTGAAAGATTGGTGGATTTAGAGAAAATGAAACCCAACTAATTACATCACATGGGCTTATGGTTGAGAAATTGAGAAGAAAGCATTGGTTTGACCATAACCTGAAATAAAAGGAACTGAAAATGGGAGATCTTGTCCTCATATATATAAAATACCAAGAAAAAGAAACTAAAATACAGAGCGCTACAACCATTTAAAGTGTCCAAAATCACCCCTCAAGGGTTAGTCTGAATTGAAACCATTAAGAGAGTGTAAATGGAAGGATATATCAATGGAAGCAAGCGCAAGAAGTATTACGAACGACTGACCCAAGAGATGCTCATGCAAGAGCACCTAGTGAAACAAAAGGGAGAATTGGCTAAGGAAAAAACAAAACAAGTGCAAGAGGAAGCTAGGGCAAGGGAAACCAAGGACAAACAGAGACTCTATGATAAAATATTACATGTGAACATGGCTTCACTAACTCTCCTTGATGAAAATGACCTCGAAATTGAGCCGAAGCATCTCAGTGTCAAAGTCTCTACGAAAGAGAGCTATGCAACAAGCATTGCATTAATTGATACGGGATCAAGTCATAACTTGATCTCTTATGAAACATGGAAAGCTCTAGACAAACCTCACCTTTGAGCCACTAATGTACAAGTCTGAAGTGTGCATTTGTCAACCACCGCATCTGTGGGATTTTTAAATGTTAATATTTCCATCAGAAATAATCCCCTAGTTGGAAAGGTGTTTGTCATGCCTGCACGATTTATGGAAGAAGAGACGATCCTTGGACGATCTTGGATCTGTTCCTGTAATTGTAATATCCGAGGCCCTTAAACAAAGGGAAACAGGTAATGATAGATGATATGAAACTGCTAACACCACAGAAGGCAACCGTCATGCTATACCAAACATCCTTACAAAAAGACCATAGGAAAAACAAACAAAGTATCAAGTAGTTCTACGATGGGTTCTCAAAGACCAACTTCGAGCACATGGATACTATGATACAAAAGAGATAGACTGGGGATCAAGGTAAACAATTTAGGCTAAGGACATGAAATAGAGGAGGCCATCCAGAGATAGCAACCAATATTCCAAGAGGAACTACCATCCTAATAGCAGTCAAAAGAGATGGGTTCGTAAAAGGATTTATTAGCTGCACAAGGTTATTATCAAGGTTATTATCAAGGTAATACAACAATATGGGTACCTAGGTTCTACACGAGCTCTAGTACTGCATGTACCTTTAGAAGTATGGGAAAGGACCATGAGAGCAAACAAAACTGATGTCCAGTTAAATCAAATCCTAAGAAGACCCAAAAATTGGTTTGGAGGAAGAAACCCATTCAACCCATCAAACAAAAGAGAGAAATATCACCAACTACACCCACCAAGATAGAGGGGACAACAAAAATTAGGGTGCAAAGAAAGGAAAGTGTGCACCCACACGCACTAGAAACCAAGCAAGATCAACAAGATTCAGTGTGGATGCACTCTTCAATTAGATGGAGGAGAAAATAAAAAACTCCCACTCTGAATGGAAGCGATTACAATAGCAAATACCCAGAAGATCCAAAGTACCAAATTGGTTTCCGTGGTAATAACCAGAGAAGAAGTACAAAAGGTATCCATTCTTTGATGATACTTGGTGAAGGAGTTTGATTCTCCTATGAAACATGATCATTCGTTTCATGTGTATTCAATCCTTCTCTAAATGCATGATATGGGGTATTAAATGTTTAAGCATATAGGAAGCATAGGGTATCCAAATTTGCATGTGTAAATGATCAAATAGCTTCACGTCGTGAAACACTCAGTGCTTCGCATCGTGAAATTGTCAGAAACAATTAACATCGTGAAATGCTTAGTACTTTACGTTGTGAAATTGTCAGACATGGTTCACGTTGTGAACCACCTTAGTGCTTCACGCTATGAAACGGTCACTAGCCATCCACCAATCGAACATTGACACATGGAATGCTACTTTAAGTTAGCCCGGGGCCGATGATTGAATCATAAAAACCAATTATTTCCTCTTTTGTGTATTTTTCTTTAAGTGATTTCTACTTCATACATTGCATTCGTGCTCATCGCGCTTGCGGGGCTATATTCACAAGGTCTTCCATCTATCAGTGCGCAACCTTTGATTTGAGGTGGGAGCTTGTGCTTGAACCTCTTTTCTTTCCCTCTTTTGTAAAATGTTGGGAAAAAATCGCATGTCATGCTCATTATAGTGAATAGTAGCACTTCTTCTGGTTGCGTTCTATGGTCTTCCTCCATGCACCCATGGAGGAAGATCCATGCACCCATGGATCTCCCATATGAAAATTATGATCATTCTTAGCATTTGATAGCATCCACACCGACCCTTCTTGGGTCCTTAATGTCTGTGGGAATGCATAAATCATGCCTTAGGTGACCCATAGAATGGTTAAAATAAAACAAACATACGGGTATAAACCGTGCAACTTCACAAGTCTGAACCCTATAGTCTCATGGGTTAAGCCTTCTCACAGGTTAAACCTTCTCACACGGGTTAAGCCATCTCACGAGTTAAGCCTTCTCACAGGTTAAGCCATCTCACGGGTTAAGCCATCTCATGGGTAAAAAATTTACAACTTTACGGGTTAGAACCGTGCCATTTCACGGCTTAATTAAGCCTTCCGCCTGTATCTTCAAATAATACGCACTCATGTCTGCATCTTTGCGTCTTATACACCTTGTTATTGCTTACCCCACTTTTCTACAAAAAAAAATAATTAAAAAAAAGGAGCTCACTTTGGGGGAGGACCACAAGCCCTCACCAGTCATTATGACTAACACTCTTCTTAATGTTCTTAGATGTCTCCAAAACCCTAGCCGGAAGTGGAAAGAGACTCCAACCATTACACAAACAAGTACCATAGGGTCACCAATGGACCGAAAGAAGAGAGCACCACGCGGTACAAAACTTAGTTATCTAGGGTCGTATGCACAGATGTTCAAGGGCTCAATGATCAGCAACAAAGATAAATAGATAGTATATGGAAAGATAACCCTACAGTACCATAGCCCTGAATGTTTACAGATTTTGGAGGATTCGGAAGTCAAAGAAAAGCAAACCAAGTAGGGCTTGGAAGAACGATAGGGCAACCAAGAGGGGACATGTCACAAAAGTAGATGGAACAACAAAGTAGGTTCTCCTCTCCAAAGAATACTATGTGAAGCCTTGCAGCTGCCGCCCACATCGATAAAAATACACACTCACAATTTTGAAAAGATACCTCTAGAAGCAATGCTCAAAAGGACTCGTACAATTTAAATGGGACACAATATAACAATATACATGATGAAGTAACAGAGAAATCCTACTGTGAGCAATGTCTATAATTATGTAGGTCAATCTAGACGACGATAGGTACAATACAGTACCTCTGAATAGAATAGCCAAAATGCATGAAGAAAAAGAAGAAGACTGCGCTTGGTATATCCACATAGAGATGGAGAACTATCTGAACGCACACCAATCAAAGGTGTGCAATCCATACTTGCTCACCAAGGTGCTTAGTCATGCATCGGATATTTCAATTCCAGAAAGCATGCCAGAAGAATAGGTACCATAAGCTGCAACATTGCTAGAACTGCCAACAATTATCCCTGAAGAGTTACAAGAAGGGCAAGTAATTTTAAAGGAAACAAAGGAAATAATGTAGAAACTAAAGATGGGAAAGACTGGCAAAAAGATGTGGGGCATCATTTTGGAAGTTGCAAAGGAGTCCTAGCGCTTGGAAGCTGAATAGGCCAATGACATTGCTTCTTATCAGCAAGTGGTGGAACAACAAGAGGCAAGGGGGTTTAGCCTTTCAGATGGGAAAGACTGGCAAAAAGATGTGGGGCATCATTTTGGAAGTTACAAAGGAGTCCTAGTGCTTGGAAGCTGAATAGGCCAATGAGGCATCATTTTGGAAGTTGCAAAGGAGTCCTAGCGCTTGGAAGCTGAAACTAAAGATGGGAAAGACTGGCAAAAAGATGACGTGGGGCATCATTTTGGAAGTTGCAAAGGAGTCCTAGCACTTGGAAGTTGAATAGGCCAATGACATTGCTTCTTATCAGCAAGTGGTGGAACAACAAGAGGCAAGGGGGTTTAGCCTTTTAGATGTCCCAATGTGACCAGAGCTTCAGACTTGCCTCAACAAACAACCCCTACAAGCCTAGCACATATGGTTTTTGAGAACCTCTCCCCACTTCAAGATTCAGTTATCTTAGATTTGCCTACATTAGCCGCGATTGGCATAGAGAAGGCCCCAAAGGAAGTAGTATAGTAAGAAGATGTGAGCCATGAGAATGAAGAAGCAACATCAGTACATCCAGAAACCACAAAAGATGGTTAAGAAGCTAAAAAGAGGAAAAGCGCTGACAAACATGAGAGCTCAAGCAAGCGATAGAGACTGGATGATGCAAGCCACGCCACAGCACATTCATTTTGCATAACCTCGATTATGACCACCTTCTACAGGAAAGAGTGGAGGGTCTCGATAGCTTGCTCCAATTTCCTTTACAAGAATTAGAAGGGCCAACCTCTACAAGCGCTTCCATTTGGGTGCAAGAACAATGGATTTGGCAATGTCATTTACTCACCACTCATTTGCTACATGATAGGAATGCAACTTTATGGAAGCAAGTGTAGTAAGCGATAGACCAAGTACAAGTGCTCAAGGAACAAATGGTTGTAGTGAACACTACACACAAGGATGTTATTCAGAAGGGTCTAACAGTTGCAGAAGAACAAGAGGCTAGATACCAGGTATTAGAAGAAACAACCAAGTGCTCAACAAAACTATAGTGCAAAAAATCAAAGAGAACACAGAGCTGACAACACAGAGCAAACAAACTAAAGAGCGGCTTCAAAATGAGGTGGCTCATGCCCGAGAAAAAGAATAACTTACACATCAGCTAAAAGAGGCTCAAAAACTGTTCCAGGTAAAAGAAAAAGGGTTAACAAAGCAAATCGCCACCATCGTTGAATCCTTCATGGAAGTTAAGCAAAAAGTGGTCAATCTTCAAACTAAACGGGAAAAAACAAACAAAGCCCATGTAGAAAAGGTTAAAGCCTTAAATGAAATGATAAATGCTAAAAACTTGGAGATAGATCAGACGCTCACTAGCCATAAATAGGAACTAGATCATGTTGATTACACAGCAACCAATTATTGGCATAGCAGAGTGACTAAAGAAGATTGAAGATGCTCAAGCTTTGGAGGCCTCAGCAGAAGGGCGCAAGAAACTGCAACACGAAGATATGAAGAATGAGATGCAGCCTGAATGGTTCATGAAGCAACCACCTTTGATCTTTTGACAGCAAAGGATTCAAGTATCTAGGATTTAGAGTGCCAATTGGCCATAAGAGAAAGAAATGAAAGAAAGGAGCCTACGGACAAATTATGACTACTTATTGAATGAGCCTCAGAAATAGGTTCGTTTTGCCAGTGACTCCTCGGGCCCCTCCTTAAACTCTAACTCTTTTTTTGTCTACACTAACCCTCTCACTTATCTTGTATGAAATTAACTTATCTGAAGACCTTAGTCTAGGGGACTTCACACTAATTTAAAAAAATACATATAGAGATGCAGACCCAACTATCATCATGGCATTTTCGGGGGAGACTTAGTACTAATAGATCCGAGTGATATATTCTTCTACCCCTTGTATCCAATTATGTTAAACCTATGTAGTTGGTGTTGGGTGTTGCACTAATCAGACATCTTGGCTAACAGTGTCGACAAACTTGACCTGTTTATACCAGATGATATTCCTAATACACCGACCAATTACGAGGTTGTAGCACAAAGCTACCATCGGATCATTAGTCATGGGTGGATAGAAGTCTATAATACACACCAACACTTAAATCTAACCAAATCCACCCTTTATCACCCATATGGCATTCTGAAGCTCTATCACTATATACATAAACACCTAGAATCCATGATGACTAATGTGGTATATAACTTTGATAAAATGCATATTGAATATCCTCACATAACTAGAAGATATCATGGAACTCGAGGAGTTTATGAAAATACACAAGCCCGCTTGCCTACCCCCTAGTTCAGGAGAGGACGAAGAAGAAACACAAGGTTCTTCAACTCCATATACTTATCTGGTGTTTTCTTCTATAGTCAGTAAAATACTAAAACCTTATCCAAGTGTTAGTCCAACTAACAAATTTGAGGTTGATTGCATTTTCTCTCGTTTTCCTTCTATACCTATAGATTTTCCCACTCTCTCCCTCGAGGAGCTACAATAATCATTAGAGCAATAAAAGATCTCACAAAGATAACCACAAAGGACTCAAGCCCACAAAATCCTCAACAACACATTGCACTACAACCATTGCTTGTAGGTTTTCAACTATCTGATACAATTGGGATATATTATGAGCAATCCTTGATTCAACTATCTGATACAATTGGGATATATTATGAGCAATCCTTGATTCATTCAAGTATCTAAAAGTGGTGTTTATAGGGAGGTTATGGGACACCAGTCCCCCACATACAACTCTCTCCCTCTAGCACACACCTTGCTCTGAACTGAATCCAAGTCTCCTCAACCAGATTCCTGTCATTTTCGTCACTGTACCTACAGATGTTTCCAATTTCAATAGCTAAAAAAAATCATTCACAAAAGAATCTCTAATCCAATCTCTCAGGTGTCAGAATCTCTTTCTTTCTACGAAGTCGCTCTCTTTCTTTCTACAAAGTCGCTCTCTTCTTTATAGCTTCCTTGCCTCCTAAAATAATCCCGTCCTCCTTTTTTGTTGCACAACTATCCGTGCTATCTTTATGTGTACACCTAATTTACCCAGATCTTTCTAGATTTTTATGCCACGAAAGCTAGTTACAGCTTATTATAGCCTGCATATATATATATATATATATATACCAAAAGACCTACATTCCCTAAGGTCCCTAACCATATCTAATTGTTTTTTATCATCCTCCTCCGGTTGGGGTGTGCATCTTCATGAGCATATTCTTTTGGCCCAAAAAAATCCTATCATCATGAATTGACTAATGTCTTGTCTCCTTGCTTAGAGGCTTGAGCAACTATAGGTGCATCTGCCTTTGACATCTCTTGAGATTCCTTGGAATGAGTAACAACGTTTTGCTCTTTTCTCATTTCTTCCACGAAGTGATCTATTCCTAGCATCATCAAATGAAGACTTGGTTTGATTCCAAGGTCCTCGATGGCTACTTGCATAAGTACTTGCCAAACTAAAGGATAGCATTTCTCCGTGACAAGATCCATAACCATGTTTGTTGCTATGTTATACTTCCAATATTGTCCCTTTAGAACTCCTTCTGTCTATGTGAAGTCTGATCAGGGTTCATTTCTATGGTACCAATGATCTCTTTTTGAATAATTCTAGAGCTTGAAGTAGGTGATTAAGGAAATTTTGGGCTATCTTCAGGGAAAGTTTTTTTGTTATGTCCACTAAAGAGTCCGAAGAGCCAATAGAACTAGCATTTGAGCACCTAGCACTAGCAATCCGTCCTTCTTGTGGGTCCATGGTAGAGTTCTCACTTGAGCTAGCATATCCTTCATTTTCATAGCTTGTGAGCTTGAGTTAGGAAGCTCAGTCTCCTTGGCTGCCATAGCCACATTGGTAGTGAGCATCTTGTTGCCATCTCTCTCATGTGGAGGCATATTTGGAGCTTGTTTCTCTAGAAAGCCTGGTGGTCGCATGATAGAAGTAGCACATGATGGGATTTGAGGTGATGTTTCTACCAGTTCTGACACCCCAGTATCTACCTTATTCTCTTCAGCTTGTGGTCTCGGCACATTTGTAGTTAGTGTGGTTGCAAGCAAGTGTCGATTTTGGTAACCTCTTGAAGATGCTCAGCTCATTTCATGGTAAAGGACTTCATAGATTTGGTGCGTGGAAAATTCCTTGAGTAGTTAGGTCTCAATGTTGTATTCCCGATCTACACTTTTGAGTACCCCATTTGTCCATGTGCTCAAATATCCTCTACAAGACGGAGAAACATTTATCGAGTTCTTTGGAGCCTCTGAGGTTGGTTATATTAAAATTGCTCAAGTAATAACGACTCTATTTGATCATTATGTGCCTCTTGAGGTTCTAGATTCATTATAGAGTTTGGCACTATGACATGTGTTTGTTTTTCAAGTGTTACTTTTGAGGGTTGTGTAGACTGGGTGTTCTATGACTCTTAAGTTGTAAAGTCTAATGGGATTTGGCTTGGTTCAGCTAGTTGTCGGATCCACTAGGGATGGGGCAGAGTTGGTGTCTGTAGTTTCTTGAGTAGGCATAAGGCATGTCAATCGTTGTTGCTGCTCACTTTGTACTATGCTCCATAGGTAATTGGCAACCTCTAGCAAGTTCTCGGTACCTTTTTTAAAGACACCAATAAACAATAAGATTTCTTGCCAATTAATACTATATAGCTGTTGAAGAGCCAAATTCATAAGAATTTGCTTCTTAATATTGTATCGCTAGTCTTGGGTCTTGAGAAATCTATTTGTAGAGGTGCTTATATTGTACTGCTAGTCTCGGGCCTTGAGCAATCCATTTGTCCAGGTGCTGATAGCCGTTTTTTCGACTATCCACATTGCCACAGGGAGCTACCTCGGCCAAGGAAAATCACATAAACTCTTTGTCATAAATACCTTTTCATTGTAAATAGGCGTGTGTGCATTAGGGACTTTATCCATATCTTCTATATATTTTTTATTATTAAAAAAAAGTTTTTGCTAGCTACTCATCAAAAATAAATAAAATTATTATAGCCCATTTTGTGTAAATATTTCATTTCATATAAGGGCCTAAATATGGGGGTCTCTATTTTCTCAAATATATAAATACTTCATTAGGTGTGTGTATTACAAAACCTAAGTATATTTTATTTATTTATTATTATTATTATTTCTTCATAATACTTTTTGACCATCATTGTACATATGCTTCAACTTCACCCATGCATAAGTAACTCCTATGCTCTCACATTTCCACCCACACCATGTAGAAAGCCTACTACCCAAATCACTTTTTCTCTTAGACTATTTCATCTTTTATTCTCTCATCTACCCTAAAATAATGAGGGTCTCCCTCCCTTTTGACTTCCATAGTTTAGTTATTTTGTATATATTTTTTACTATTAAATATTTTATATATTTTCATTAAATACTTTTTCATATATCAATTATTTTTGTATATTTTATTCACAATTACATCTCTTTATTTATTTTATTTTCCTATCATAATAACCATATTGTCATGATATGTTGACTAGTTAAATACTAGCTTGTTTTTTCTTATTATGTAAATCCTTTATAAAATGGAAAAAATCTCTTCCATGCAAGTGTCTACATACACTTGAGTCTCTAAGATCAGGGTATGATGTATTGGGGGGCTCACTTTTGGAGCTATCAAGAAATTCCACCAATGGGGACCCACACAAAGATTTTAAAATTTCAAAAAATACATGATTCTGCTGAATTTTTTACGCCTGCCTCCACTCCGAATTTGGACTAGTCATCAAAAGACAAAAGTTAGCTTGGGAGCTCAGGAATATGCTCAATTTTTGTGAGAATTTTTGGAGCTAATGGCTGTGAGATATGAATTTTTTATTGGACCCTAGTCTGCCCACTTTTTGGCAAGGTATACCTAGTCTCTTCTCACCTCCCTTACACATTCATCATCTACACACTTACTCATTCCTTTCTCACTCCCTCAAACCTGCAAACTTCATGTCCTCTCTCACCCTCTCCACCTTTTTCCTCTCCTTCCATCTCCATTTGCTCTCATATCTACTCTACACCTATACCTCATCTCCATTTTTCTCCCTACTACTCCCATATTACTAAATTATTTTCCCAATCTCAAAAAATACATAAAAATTCAGCATGAATGTATCATATTAACCTCTACAAATATGGGGTTTCCATCTACAAAAACCCCCATGTTCTTCACCTCAATCAACTTTTTGTGGCATCAAATGCAAGAAGGAGACCGGCGGCGGTTAACTTAAAGATCTACACATGGGAGAATCTAAGCTTCCTCGAGCTTTCAACCACACAAAGGATCTTTCCAAATCTTTACTCCTCACACTCATTTTGTACATTGTATTACTAACCTTTTATAGTGATTACTAACCACTAACATTTGTAAATAAGCACCCACTCTACTACTTTTGGAGTAGGCATTACTACAAGTTATTTGCTCAAACCTCTACATCACACTCTCCTCTCATCTTCAATAATTCTCTCACCTTGAGCCCACATCCATGTGACTCAAGGGATAAGAAGAGGCCCACTCTCATTTCAAAATAAAAAATCCATAATCTATGATTTCTCATAATAAGATTGATTAGGCTTAATCCTAATTGGCGCTTCTCAAACCTATAAATAGAGCCCCCTCCATTCCTTGTAAAGAAGGAGATTACACACATTGTACACCACTCCTAACTCTAGTGTGTAAGGAGATAGTGAAGCTTGAAGCTTGAAGCTAGTTATGTCATTGTGAGGGCTTGAAGCTAGTTATGTCATTGTGAGGGCTTGCGTGATGCCATACTCCCTATCATAATTGTATCTTGCCTTTGTGCATCAATAAGATTAGTAGTTTGGGTGCAATTGTGTACAAAATCTTGGACTCCTACATCTCCAAAGTTTATTTAGCGAAGCGGTCCGATTTTTGATTTAAGGTAAATTTGATCCTTGTATTTTGTGGTGTGATTTTATGCTTGGAGACTTGAGGGCTTGTTTTTGATTTGTTGCCTTTCAATTCATGGTAAGAGGATTGTATGGTGAGAGGGCTCCCGTAACCTTAAGACCAAGTGCATAGCGACAACAGAATCAAGCTTATATTGTCTCTCTAAGTTCTTCTCCAAGTTTGGTGTGCATCTATTTGTGTTATGCTAGTCTCCTCCACACATAATACCATATGTTATGAGTGTTTGTTGAGAGAGTGTGTGTCTTTTGATTGATGTATATGGTTAGCTTGTATTGATTGGCTACAAGAAAAGATCTTTGGTGTCCTAGTTCACACACATAACTAGGTGGTGCCCCTTTTCTTGTTGGGTGTGTGGTTTTGGGGTTCTTATGTTTCTGTTGCGTTGTGCCCCAAGCCCATTGAGTAACACGGGAGCCTTGAGGAGTGCTTAGAGGCCACTCTTCTTGTTGCCCGCCCCGGACCGCCTCAATTTTGGTGCCCCCACTGAGGATCGAGCAGTTTTTGAATGGGTATTTAAGGTACATTGATCTCTCTAACACATAAATTTCCTTGTTTGCTTGTTGGGTATCATATTTTAAGAAGGAAAGTGGTACTTTTGTGTGATCTTTCATGAACAATCCGGGCAATCCATTAGAGTGAATGTTTGCATTGATAGAAAGATTTTCTACCAACAACGCATGGTTCTTCTTTTTGGTCCAGAAAGACTAAGTGAGATTTTAGCATCACCTAATCCTGTCATACTTCCCATTGTAGATTACACCATTTCCTTTGATGTGCATATTTTTATCTTGTTTTAGCTTACATTTATGAATCAAGAAGACTTATACCGTAGGCCAATCTCTTATGCTAGGCAAGAAATACACATAGTTGTTGGTAGTAAGTTACAATTTCAGCGTGTCATTCGTCGTATGTTTGGACCTAGGCAAGTAGCAGCCATTAATGTCTCAGTTAATCCATTTATTTTGCCTTTGATTCGTTATGACATAATCTTTGACGTCTACATTTTCATTCTACTTTGAAAAAGAAAAAAAAAGAAAAAAAGAAAAAAGAAAAAAAGGAGTGAGAGAGAAAGAGAGTGAAGGAAGACCAAAGAAGAAGATCTTGTGCTAAGGTATGACAATCGACTTGATAATCGGTTTGATGCCAAGTTTGAAACTAGATGGCAGGGACCGTACATTGTCAAGAAGGTTTTCAACTCTAGCTATTATCAGCTCATGGATTTGGATGGCAAAGAACATTCTATGAAGGTTAATGGCTACAGACTCAAGCCATACTTGAGTCGCATTCTACCGACAGACTTACAGAAGCAACCACAAAAGGGAGATAAAAGGGCATGTAAGTTATGTGGTTTGAGTGATGGACGTGGTGCAAAACACAAGGAGCAGAAGAAAGATGGACAAGAGAATCGCATTACACCACTTGATTTAGAAGGCCTACATTATGGTGGTACATGAATATACCATCATCTAGGGGGAGGGCTAAATGATAGCCGTTTTTTCGACTATCAACATTGCCACAGGGAGCTACCTCGGCCAAGGAAAATCACATAAACTCTTTGTCATAAATACCTTTTCATTGTAAATAGGCGTGTGTGCGTTAGGGACTTTATCCATATCTTCTATATATTTTTTATTATTAAAAAAAAAGTTTTTGCTAGCTACTCATAAAAAATAAATAAAATTATTACGGTCCATTTTGTGTAAATATTTCATTTCATATAAGAGCCTAAATATAGGAGTCTCTATTTTCTCAAATATATAAATACTTCATTAGGTGTGTGTATTACAAAACCTAAGTATATTTTATTTATTTATTATTATTATTATTTCTTCATAATACTTTTTGACCATCATTGTACATATGCTTCAACTTCACCATGCATAAGTAACTCCTATGCTCTCACATTTCCACCCACACCATGTAGAAAGCCTACTACCCAAATCACTTTTTCCCTTAGACTATTTCATCTTTTATTCACTCATCTACCCTAAAATAATGAGGGTCTCCCTCCCTTTTGACTTCTATAGTTTAGTTATTTTGTATATATTTTTTACTATTAAATATTTTATATATTTTCATTAAATACTTTTTCATATATCAATTATTTTTGTATATTTTATTCACAATTACATCTCTTTATTTATTTTATTTTCCTATCATAATAACCATATTATCATGATATGTTGACTAGTTAAATACTAGCTTGTTTTTTCTTATTATGTAAATCCTTTATAAAATGAAAAAAATATCCTCCATGCAAGTGTCCACATACACTTGAGTCTCTAAGATCAGGGTATGATGTATTGGGGGGCTCACTTTTGGAGCTATCAAGAAATTCTACCAATGGGGACCCACACAAAGATTTTAAAATTTCAAAAAATACATGATTCTGCTGAATTTTTTACGCCCGCCTCCACTCTGAATTTGGACTAGTCATCAAAAGACAAAAGTTAGCTCGGGAGCTCAGGAATATGCTCAATTTTTGTGAGAATTTTTGGAGCTAATGGCGGTGAGATATGAATTTTTTATTGGACCCTAGTCTGCCCACTTTTTGGCAAGGTACACCTAGTCTCTTCTCACCTCCCTTACACATTCATCATCTACACACTTACTCATTCCTTTCTCACTCCCTCAATCCTGCAAACTTCATGTCCTCTCTCACCCTCTCCACCTTTTCCCTCTCCTTCCATCTCCATTTTCTCTCATATCTACTCTACACCCATACCTCATCTCCATTTCTCTCCCTACTACTCCCATATTACTAAATTATTTTCCCAATCTCAAAAAATACATAAAAATTCAGCATAAATGTATCATATTAACCTCTGCAAATATGGGGTTTCCATCTACAAGAACCCCCATGTTCTTCACCTCAATCAACTTTTTGTGGCATCAAATGCAAGAAGGAGACCGGCGGTTAACTTAAAGATCTACACATGGGAGAATCCAAGCTTCTTTGAGCTTTCAACCACACAAAGGATCTTTCCAAATCTTTACTCCTCAAACTCATTTTGTACATTGTATTACTAACCTTTTATAGTGATTACTAACTACTAACCACTAACATTTGTAAATAAGCACCCACTCTACTACTTTTGGAGTAGGCATTACTACAAGTTATTTGCTCAAACCTCTACATCACACTCTCCTCTCATCTTCAATAATTCTCTCACCTTGAGCCCACATCCATGTGACTCAAGGGATAAGAAGAGGCCCACTCTCATTTCAAAATAAAAAATCCATAATCTATGATTTCTCATAATAAGATTGATTAAGCTTAATCCTAATTGGGGCTTCTCAAACCTATAAATAGAGCCCCCTCCATTCCTTGTAAAGAAGGAGATTACATGCATTATACACCACTCCTAACTCTAGTGTGTAAGGAGATAGTGAAGCTTGAAGCTTGAAGCTAGTTATGTCATTGTGAGGGCTTGAGTGATGCCATACTCCCTATCATAATTGTATCTTGCCTTTGTGCATCAATAAGATTAGTAGTTTGGGTGCAATTGTGTACAAAATCTTGGACTCCTACATCTCCAAAGTTTATTTAGCGAAGCGGTCCGATTTTTGATTTAAGGTAAATTTGATCCTTGTATTTTGTGGTGTGATTTTATGTCTGGAGACTTGAGGGCTTGTTTTTGATTTGTTGCCTTTCAATTCATGGTAAGAGGATTGTATGGTGAGAGGGCTCCCGTAACCTTAAGACCAAGTGCATAGCGACAACAGAATCAGGCTTATATTGTCTCTCTAAGTTCTTCTCCAAGTTTGGTGTGCATCTATTTGTGTTATGCTAGTCTCCTCCACACATAATACCATATGTTATGAGTGTTTGTTGAGAGAGTGTGTGTCTTTTGATTGATGTATATGGTTAGCTTGTATTGATTGGCTACAAGGAAAGATCTTTGGTGTCCTAGTTCACACACATAACTAGGTGGTGCCCCTTTTCTTGTTGGGTGTGTGGTTTTGGGGTTCTTATGTTTGTGTTGCGTTGTGCCCCAAGCCCATTGAGCAACACGAGAGCCTTGAGGAGTGCTTAGAGGCCACTCTTCTTGTTGCCCTTCCCGGACCGCCTCAGTGCTTAAGGGTCCAATAGAAGCGACTTTCGTCGCTTCTTTGTGTATGATTTGGATGTCAAATGGGAAATGAACGTGGTGGAAAAAGGGCCTAATGCAACGATAAAACGCCATGCAAGTGGCTATGTAACTATTGACTCTACAAAGTTTTGGCAAACAAAGAAAGATAGGCTCGTATTGCCACAACAATGTGAGCAGGTATGCATTTTTTTACTAATGTGTTTCATGTACATATATATCTAAGCTCGCGTACCCCTTGACTTTTGATATGCTAAATTAATTACTGCAGTATGTGTATTTGAGTAGGTTATCTATCTACCAATGGTGCATGACATTAAATGGTGGTACGTCATCCCTATTGCACCACGTTCCAAAGTGATGTATAATACATTCACTGATATGGAGCATATGGAGGATGTAACAAGCCACAATGAAGATGATGTCGAACATGCCAATGAAGATGTTGTGATCGATGATCAAGAAATAAGAGATGATCATGATAATGAGGATGAGCGTGCCATTTCTCATGATCATGAGAATGACCCTACCATTGAGGATGATGGTGATGTTGATGAGGATGATCAGGACATCGATACCATTATCAATGGAGTACAGAATATCGATAGTGGAATAAATTAAATCGTAGAGCCTTACAAATTGATCAAATGGATATTGATGTTGATCGTTTGGCAAGGATGGATCTTATTGAAGATGAGATCGAACCCTAACCAATCCGTCACTGTATTGTTCTAAATTGATGACATTTCTATTGTATGTGTTGTCTTTTAATTATCATCTCATGATTTATTTTTGAATATATTTCATTGTTGTAAATGCATGTAGTGGGATTGTGTAACGATATATACTGTAATGTACTATGAGATGGTTTAAAGAAAATAGTTTTTAATTTTGTAAAGGAATTCAGTTTTTTTTACCACGCGTGTATTGATGCGTGTATTAATGCGTGTATTGATGCGTGTATTATTGTGTGTACATACACACGCTTATACACGCGTTGATAAATGCCAATATACACACGAATTTAAATGCCAAAATACACACGTCCGATTCTATTCAAATACATGCGCGACCATACACGCACCCGTAATTTATCGCGTGTATGAAACACGTGTATGGCAGCATTGTCTTGTAGTGCGAATGCGCACGCGTTCTCAGGGGCCTCTTGAGTTGGTGGTCCCAGTAACTGGGAGGCGGAGCCACTGTCTCTTTGATGGAGCTTATCATGGCTCGTCGTCGAGTAGCCCGCCTTTTTCCCTGACTGGGTCGGAGCCCGGGTTATAGAGACGGAGCCTTTCTTGTCCTCCTATCCACACTCCAAAGGCGGGTGGGCGTCCTTTGACACCCCAAACCTCTCCTTGGACGGCGGTGCGACGGTTGTTTCCTTCACCACCGGTGGTTACACACTCGCGACCTGTCGTGATGGTGGCCGCACCAGCCCACAACATCAAGTATTCTAAGTTTTGGGGGAAACAAGGAGAAGATCCGGATACACATGTGCAACAATTTGACAACTCTTATGGCCAGAATGTGCCTCCACCCCTTGATCCTATGCATAAGAAATCAATTTTCGAGTCTACCCTCAGCAAGCAAAGCGTCCAGATGGTTGGCAAAAAACCCCGTCGGGCATTTTCAGGATTATGATGTGGTACGTCTGTCGTTTCTACACAGGTTTTTTGTGGAGAAGACAGTAGCCCAAACTCTAGAGCGGCTACGGGTCCTCAAGCAAGGCAAGTGCACAGCGGAGGATTATGTTGCAAAGTTTCGCGTACTATTGCAGAGGGTTCCTCTGGCACAGTGGCCAGTCCAAGAGGTCTTAAATGACTATTTCTTGAAAGGACTAGCAAAGGACTTGCGCACGACGGCCCTGGCCACTGTGGACAAAGTGAATATGCCGCTGGCCGAGGTCATTGCTCAATCTATTCTTGTAGGGGAGTCATTTGGAGGATAACGATTCCACCACCATGAAGCGATCCAAGAAGAAATCTAACAGCAGCATGTTACGGGGATGCCGTCGACACAACTCGGAGGAGGATTCAAACACACAGAGGAGCAGGACACACGGAGCTCGGACAGTGAATCGGAGGATAGTAGCAGTATAGATTCTGATGAGACACCAGTGTCGGAGACCAAGAAATCTCACAAAAGTGGGAAGGTCAACACGGGGCCCACAGGGGAGTCTTCGGCTGCTAAGTCCACGAAGAAAGTCTGGTGTTCTCGTTGCCGTAATCCTAGCCATCCAGGAATGTGCGATGAGCGACAAGTGGTGTGCTATCTGTATCAGCAACTCCCATAACACGTCGGAGTGTTACTACAATGGGAGGGGGCACAAGGCTCGCCCCGGCAACTAGGTCATTAACATTGGGAAAGACACGGAACCACCAAAACTCTCAACTGCATGGGTACAGGTTGGGAGCAATTCTGAGAGCAATCCTATAGCAACAACAGTGGCGGTAGGGGTGGCAATCATGGTCATGGGTCGCGGAGGCCGGGCCATAGATCGTCCAAAAATTTGTCTTTTCTGTACAGAGGGGGAAGGACATTGGCGCCAAGATTGCCCAGAAGCACAGGTGTATGATCGGAAGAAAGCTGAAAAACAGGCAAAAGCTGGAGGTAAACAACCGATGGTGGCTATGATTCAGATTGAGTCCATGGTGGAGACTGTGGATCCGGAGGTGTGCATGGTCACACGCTCTGGTCACAAATTGAAGCTCCCCAGTAGGCGCACAGTGCAACCACTTCTGGATTGGTCCACACATGAAGCTGTTCACTAGCAAGTTACTTCCTAGGTGGACAAGCAAACTTCGGAATGCATTCTAGTGCCCGGACCAAGTAAAGTGCAGTTTCAGGATGCTGTGACTCTCATTGAAGAATCAAATTGGGTCACCTTCTTAAATTGGTTCCGAATTTTCATAAAGAACTACCTCCGTCGGAGAAGATGGGCAAGGCAATCACACCAACTGCAGTGTCATCCGTGCAATCACACCAACTGCAGTGTCATCCGTGCAATCAACACACTTGGAGCCCGTGGCAGCAGTTCCCATAGCTGATATAAGAATTCTTGAAATTTTTGTAGGCTTCCGAGGCCTCACGATTGATCAAGTGCTGATCGATATGGTGGTGGAGCTGGTGTGTCAATATTACAATGGAGTCCACCTGTAAGCGCATGGGTTGGCAAGCATGGGATCTTGCACCATTTCTGGTATGCATGGCTGATCCGACCCTTGGGCGTCTTGAAAGGCATAGTGATTGAGGTGGCCCCGGCATACCCTTCGTCATGTCCTTTGTAGTGCTGAGCATGGAGGATTCTACTGAGGAGTACAATCTGCTCTACTGGGTCATCCGTGGTTGCGCCAGGCAAAGGTCCGGCATAATTGGGAGCATAATCTGATGACCATCCGCAAGGGTCACAGGAAGGTTAAATTCGCTCTACGGGAACGCCGTCAAAACTGAGCAATTCAATTTGGCCTATCATTGCGGAAATAGTGAATATGGCAGATGGCTTGGATGAAGATGAGAAAAAATTCTTACGGGAAAATGAGGAATTGATTCCATTCTGCTCAGTGGATGTGGCATGTATTACTGCGGAATACCTCAGTGGATGTGGCATGTATTGCTGCGGAATACCTCAGGCCTGCGCGCCTGCGGTGGTGTGTTCAGTCACCATGGACAAAGGGAAACTCCTTGGGAAAAATTTGCTGAGTGTACTGAGGAGTATGCACCTGAAGATAACATGAAAGGCATTCTAGAAAAGGAGCATGCTTTTGAGGCGCAAATGATCCGCATTACCCATGTCAAAGAAGATGTCTTGGAGACCATTTTCTTAGGTGATGAGGACAAGGAGACTAAGCCGGTGAAAATTAGTACCTACTGGAACCCGCATTTAAAATTGATCTGGGGTGTGGAACTTCTACCAAAATTCCGGGATGTATTTTGCCTAGAATTATGCTGATATGAAAGGTTTGGACCCAAAGTTTTACCAACATCGCATTTACTTGAAGCTGAATGCCATACCCTCCAGGCAACAGCGTTATCGCATAAACCCACATGTAGCCAAGCAGGTCAAGGAGGAGCTAGACCGTTTGCTGAGGGTGGGATTCATAGCACCTATTGAAAACCTGGACTGGATTTCTCCTATAGTCATTGTCTCGAAGAAGAACAAAAAATTACGCATCTGTGTGGATTACAGAAAGCTTAATGCGGCCACAGTCCCGGACCCTTTTCCCTTGCCCTACATGGATTCCGTTCTCGATGATGTAGCAGGGCATGAAATGTACTCGTTTCTTGATGGATTCACCGGCGGCTATAATCAAATCCGGATGGCACCAGAGGATCAAGACAAAACCGCATTCATCACCGCATGGGGGGTGTTTGTGTGCACAGTCATGTGGTTCGGATTGTGCAATGCACCTTCCACCTTCCAGTGCGACATGTATGAAATCTTTGGGCCCTTTCTCATTGATTTCATGTGCATTTTTTTGGATGATCTGAGTGTCTTTGGCACTAGGGTGTTGCATTTGGGACACTTGTGGCTCTATTTTCAGCGTTGCCGGGAGGTGTCCTTCAATCTTAACCCACTCAAGTGTGTTTTCAGCGCTCCAGTGTGTTTTCAGCGCTGATCCGCTCAAGTGTGTTTTCAGCGCTCCCGGGAGGTGTCCTTCAATCTACGGAAAGATAGATAGGGACAAAGTGGCACCCGGTAGGCTGCCGGATCTTATGCCAAGTGTGTTTTTGCGGTCCAAACTGGCAAATTGTTGGGTTGCATCATTTCCCAGGATGGCATTGTGGTAGATCCAGACAAAGTGGCAGCTATTATGCAACCACCTGTACCTGTGGATCCTAATGGCTGTATGCGATTTCTGGGCCAAATTCGGTGGCATGGTCATCATTTGCAGTTTTTAGCGTATTTGGCAATTCCTTTAAATGCAGCCGCTCATTCTGACCACAAGGATTTTTGATTGGGGGGTTGATTTTCATGTTTTTGTGGATGCTTCCGATGTGGCAATTGGCAGTGTTTTGATGTAAGAGCAGACTGCGGGATGGTTTCGCCCAATTTATTATGCCAGTTGCCAGTTATCTTCTGTTGAAAAGAATTATTCCATTACAAAGCGGGAAGGCCTTGGAATGTTGTACTCTGTGCAAAAATTTCGGCACTATCTTTTGGGCCGACGATTTTTCTTCCATGTGGATCATTTTGCTCTTCTTTACTCTTTACTTGGTGTGGCAACAAAATTTAATAGGCAGATTGGCTCGATGGGTTCTATTATTACGGGAATTTGATTTTGAAGTCATCTATCGCCTTGGTGCTCAGCATGTGGTGGGAGATTACCTTTCTTGATTGGATTCGGGGGAGCCAGCAGCAGCAGTCAACGTGGATGATGAATTTCTGGATGCTTCACTGTTTATGGTTCAGCCAAATGCAGGGGGGTTACAGTCTGAAGAGGAAGAAGCAACTCTCTCGAGCATCCCATGGACCTGGTATGAAGAAATGTTTTCTTTTATCTCTAGTGGTGAGATGCCTGCTCATTTAACGAGGGACTAGCGACGGCGCCTTGCTTTGCGGAGCCACTCATTTGAAGCCTATGTGGGGGAACTTTATTATCGCAATGTTGCAGACGTGCTGTTGCGGTGTATCCTGCCCCATGAGCAGGAGACAATGTTGTGGGAAGGCCATTGTGGAGTTACTGGTGGGCATTTCTCAAGAAAAATCATCGTGAAGAAGGTCATACAAAGTGGATTATGGTGGCCGTCTGTTCATGCGGATGCACAGCAGTTTGTGAGGCAATGCGATGTTTGTCAGGGCATGGGACAACCGTCCCAGCAGCAGCGGGATCGAATGCCTCTCCATCAGATTCTTCCTTTGGAACCATTTCAGAAATGGGGTCTCGATTTTAGAGGCCCAATCAAACCTGCAATGGCTCTAACCAGGAATAGGTATATTCTCACTGCCACGGATTACTGTACGAAGTGGGTAGAAGCATGGACTTTGCGGGATAATACTGCTTTCTCTGTGGCAAAGTGTCTCTTTAAGGATGTTTTTACCAGGTTTGGCTATCCATTGGAGTTGGTCAGTGATCGGGGCAGTCATTTTATTAATAGTCAACGAATGATAGGGTTTTACTTTGTGCGCCATCGAAAATCGTCCTCGTATTACCCTCAGGCCAATGGGCAGGCGGAATCTTCCAATAAGCAGATAATCCGCATTCTGACTAAAGTGGTTAGTCTTCATCGGACAGATTGGGATGTGAAGCTTCCGACCGCACTCCTACTGCATAGCGTTTAAAGTCGCAACTGGGTTGACACCATTCAAACTTGCTTTTGGAATAGAGGCCATCACATCGGTCGAATTTGTGGTTTTCCTAGTTTGCGCCTTGCGGGTGGTTATGGACAGATTGCTGCCAGCAGATTCATTGACATACAGACTGGAGGTCATCCAGAAATTAGATGAAGAGAGGATGAAAAGCTTTTATTGGGCGCAGGAAATTCAAAGTCACAGAAAGTGGCAAGTGGATCGGCATTTGAAGAAGAAATTTTTCCAAAGAGGGCAATTGGTGCTGGTGTTTTCTTCGCGCTTGTTCAAGAAACCCGCAAAACTGAAGGTGCGGTGGACCGGGCTATTTTGGGTGTATGCTTCTTGCAGTCCTACCTCTTATTTCCTCCACAAATCTTTATGGGAACGTCCTTTCTTCTCCGGTTAATGGGTTTCGGATGCGTCATTATTTTTCGGCAGTTCCTCTTCAATGCCCTTTTTCAGTTTCTGAGAAGAATACACTTTCTTTCATGATGGTTTCAGTCATTCCAAATCAAGGGCGGCTTTCGTCAATTCATTTTTCTTGGCTTTTTCTAGGTGTCATACAGTCATGCATCGAAAAGCGGTCGTTGTTTTGCATGCAACAACTCCCTCCTTTTTGTGGAAAGGCATTCTATTTTCTCTCTTATTTTTTTTGCCTGCCTTCTGTTTTTCTTCCTTGCGCTCTTTTCTTCTGCAGCAGCAGTCATGACTGCCTCTCTTGCGTAGTTCTTATCGGTAACATCTATTGTGCATCTCGAGCGGCTTGCACTATTGATGCATGGCTCACAGATAAGCGCACCCACGTTTACTCCAATTTTCATTGGGAGCGTGTGCAGGTACACCCACAGTCCTTACCCTTGTACAGCAGTAGTGGTGTTCATTGAAGAATACATTTAGCAGAAGCTGCACTTGCCCGCAGACGAAGCTATTGCTACTAGTAAAACGGTGGCGGTTCTTGCACCCGAGATGGAGGTAGAGTTTGGTCCAAAAATCAGTGGGGAGTATAAACTTTCTGGATGCACTGATTTGGCTATAAAGGAATGCTACAGATGGTTTTTAGAAGCCATTTTGGCTCCAAGCAAAGACTTACACTATGTCAGTGTGAAGGTGAAACAGCTAATCAAAACCTCTCAGTTCGGCCCTGTTTGTTAGGCTCGCATTCTGAAGGACAGAATTAGATTTGAGGCTCAGAGCCTAGAGGGTATGTTCTCAAGTGCAGAAAGGGCAGGTAGTACACTCTAAGGTGGGGCAGATAATACTGCAAATCCTGTTTCCTCTGCCTGCCAATTTTTTGGTTTCTCTTTGGCCTGCCTGTCATTTTTTGGGTCCATTCTCTACCAGTGCTTCAGTAATAGTCATCGTTTCTGATGGAGTACCAATTGTTGCCAATAGCAGTTCTAGAGGCCAAACGTGCTCGCATGCAGAAGTGGCCAGTGATGCTGAACGGGTTGATGGCACTGTTTCTGTCACTCTGACTGTGCCAGTGGGTACTCTTGTGTGCCCTGCGGTCGTAATGTCACCACAGGGGGTTTCTGCTCTCTGCACACCGGTGGCACCAATAGATTCAAGAGCGGTCACTGCTGGTAAGCACGGCACGAGTAGTTGTGCCGAATACTACCCTTCCAGTGTTGATTAAAAAGCTCACAGCGCCTGCAGTTTTAGCTTCCGGGGTGGGGACCGTAGTCTTAATTGATGTGGTGTTTGCCGCAGTTCTCCCTTTTCCCTGCGGTGGTTGCCACAGTTCTCCCTTTTCCCTGGGAAACCCTACATTATGAGGTTCAACCAGCGCACCTGGAAAGTGTTGTGCGGTTGCTTCTGCATACTACAGACTTCTGCCGCAATGTTCCTCAAGCTAGTGCTCAAGCTACTCACATAACTGCTCTTGAAGCAGCACAGGTGGTGCGGCTTCAGTCTCAAAATAATAATTTGTTGCATGAAGCTAATAGGATTTCAGGTCTTCAAAACACAAATTTTGCACTGAAGCAGCGATTGCAGGTGGCTGAAAGCAGTGAGGAGGCTACAAGAGAATCATGAAGTCTTTTGTTGCAGAGCTGTTAATGAAGAACTAGCCAGAAACCACACTAATGAGGCCTTAGCTAATTATTTGTAGCAACATCCATGTTCTGTGATTAATATGGAGGTTTTAGAGTCCTTAGCTTTAAAGCTCAGTTTTGAAGTTGCTCATCAGTGGGAAGAGCAAACTGCTCTGTGGAAGACTAGTGTTTCACAACAACAATCATCCTAAGGTTCTAACGTCAGTACTGTTTCTGTGCCCATTGCATAGAATGATCGGGGTAAGGCTCCTATGGAAGAAGGTTTTACTTCCAGTCTGTTCTTCTGGCTGCTACTTGGTCAGATGCAGATATTGCCAAGCTTGTCCCGGGAACGTGACGACGTAGTCCATGCTTTGGCAGAGCAAGCTGCTAAGAGGCGTAGAGCTTCTTCATTGGTGAATAGTCAGAAGGAACAAATTCAGTGCCTATGTTTCTAGCTAGAGCAGATGGGACATTCATTTGCCCTAGAATTACCCCCTCAACCACCGTATTGGATTGAAGCTGATTCATATCTTAACTGGCATTATGAGGGCCATGTGCCTTTTGCTCAGCTTCAAGCCCCTCCTGCTGAAAGGGTCATTCTCAGGGAACCTACACTTGAAGAACAAAGGGCCAGCCGGAATGAATATGTGCAACAATGGATTCCTCGCACACAGCGGCCTGCAACACGGCCGACAGAAAGATACACGGATCTGGTGCGAAAAGTTGATGAATTACATAGAGCCAGAGTTCCACAGTCTATGGGAGAGCATGCTGCAATTGTTGCTGCTGCTGCTGCAGAGGATGCAACTCTTTTCGGTTTAGCAGGAGAACAAGTGGAAACTTTGGATTCAGATGATGAAGCTTAAGAGGGATGCAGATGCGGTTGGATGGATAAGGCACTTGACTTCTATCAAGGGTAACTTTTTTGGCATTTTTTGGGTTCGTGCAAGTCCACCGTGCATGCCAAGTGTTGTGGCATTAACCGCACGCCACAACCGCATTCTTGTAACCGCATTGGGTAAATTGTAATGCGCAATAGTCAATTAGGGATTCCACAGGATGTCATTGGTAGATGTATCTATTCCGATCACAGGATACTATTCCTTTATATGGGTGTAACTGTATGTACGAATCAAGGGAAAATTATCAATCAATCTAATCTGTTACAATGTTCTGTGTAATTTTTCCATACTTGTCTTCAATCTGGCATGCTGTTAACTTAATCTTTTATCTATTTGTAAGATAAGTATGCTGTGAATGAGGTTAACCAGTCCCGTAATCGCTTACTGTATGTGTAAAAAGTAAATATATAGGTTAGGATTAACCTTAAGGGTTAAGGTTAGGGTCAGGCATCCAAGGGTCACACATGGGAAATGGAGAGTCAAGAGTCACGTAAGGGCCCTCCTATATAGTAGGGGCATGGGACACACTCAAGGGAGGCTTGGAGGCTTAAGCTATGGTCTCTTATATAGAGGATCATATCTACTCACCTACCATTTCACACTATAGCTACATGCTATTGGATTGGAGTTATACCTCTTGATGGTATGGGACATCAAGGTAAAATGATGTATTTTATTATATTTCATGTGTGCATTCCTTGGGCTCGGGGGTGGTCGGGTGGATGAGTTTATGCCTAATTTATACATGTTTATGCATAACAATTATCTAGAGAGATCTTAGGGTTTTAACAATGGTATCGGAGCAATCTCTAGTTAATTATTGTTATTTTTTACTTTTTTATCATAATTTTTGGTATTTTTTTAAGTAAATTTTAATCTTTACTAAATAAAAATGATATATTGTTGATTTGTGTCGATGATTTGCACGTGGATCGTCGATATAACGATTGGAACACATGTTACTACTATTCAATGGACGAGTCGACGTTGCGGGGGAATTTCGTGAGTTTAAATACTATTTTTCTCTATTTTTTGTGGTTTAAAATAAGCGTTACTAGAAATTTTTACTCTGTGTGTGTATGCATAAGAGTATGTGCATCTATGTATTTGTGTGTGTGGGTACACATGTGTATGTGTATGTGTGCATGTATGTAGAATTTTTGTTCAAAAAATATTTTTTTAAAAATAAAAAATAGTTATTGCTTTTACTTTTAAAAAAATTGGTGGAGATGTGTGGTGAGGTGTACTCACTTATTATATCCTTAAATAGATATATCTTATATAATGATAGGTTGTTCTATTTTTAAACAATGAACGAGAGAAACAGA